>NW_007074615.1:162395-220827 GCF_000164805.1 Carlito syrichta | reverse complement strand
AGAACCCTCCATCCAAAGACCACAGAATACACATTCTACTCATCACCACATGGAACATACTCTAAGATCAACCACATACTTGGCCATACAGCAAGCATAAGCAAATTTAAAAGGACCGAAATTTTACCATGCACCTTCTTGGACCACAGTGGAATAAAAATAAACATTAACATCAACAAGGTCCCCCCAAAACCCACAAAGACATGGACACTAAACAGCATGATGCTAAACAACTCCTGGGTCAATGATGAAATCAAAACAGAGATTAAAAGATACTGGAAACAAATGAAAATGAAGAAACATCTTACCAAAGTCTCTGGGATGCCATGAAAGCTGTAGTAAGAGGGGAATTTATATTCCTACAAATGCACATGAAGAAAATGGAAGGATCACATATTAATAGCCTAACAAGCCACCTAAGGAAGCTGGAAAAGCAAGATCACAAAAACCCTAATTTCAGCAGAAGAATCCAGATCACCAAAATAAAAAGCCCAAATCCAGGACATAGAAGACAAAAAGATAATACAAAAAATCAATGAAACAAAGCTGGTTCTTTGAAAGGTTAAACAAGATTAATGGTCCCCTAGCTAGACTGACCAAGAAAAAGAGAGAAAAAGCCCAAATAAACACAATCTGAAACACAAAGATGAAGTCACATCTGATCCTGAAGAAATACAAAAGATCACTAGAGACTACTATGTACACTTGTATGGAAACAAACTTGAAAACCTTAAGGAGATGGAGGACGTTCTGTCATCACACAACCTGCCTAGGTTGAAACAAGAAGAAATTGAGACCCTAAATAGACCAATAACAATTAAGGAAATTGACTACATAACAAGAAAACTACCTACAAAAAAAAACCCTGGACCAGATGGCTTTCCATCAGAATTCTACAAGACATTTAAAGAGGAGCTGATACTAATCATACTGAAGGTGTTCCAGGCGATTAAGAAAGATGGAACTCTCCCCAAATCATTTTATGAAGCTAGCATCACATTGATACCCAAGCCGGGTAAAGACCCAACAAAGAAAGAGAACTACAGGCCAATATCTTTGATGAACATAGATGCTAAAATTCTCAACAAGATTCTAGCGAACCATATTCAACAATACATCTCAAAAAGCATCCATCATGACCAAGTAGGCTTCATCCCTGGGATGCAAGGCTGGTTCAACATTCGTAAAACTATAAATGTAATTAAATACATCAACAGATGTCAAAACAAAAACCACATGATTATATCATTAGATGCAGAAAAAGCTTTTGATAAAATCCAGCACCCCTTCTTGATAAAAAACACTCGAACATCTAGGCATATGGGGAACATACCTCAAAATAGTAAAAGCCATCTATGAGAAACCCACAGCTAGCATACTCCTAAACAGGTAAAAATTGGAACCATTTCCCCTGAAAACTGGAACAAGACAAGGATGCCCACTCTCACCCCTCCTGTTCAATATAGTATTGGAAGTCCTAGCTAGAGCAATCGGAGAAGAGAAGGCAATCAGGTGTATCCAAATAGGAAAAGAGGAAGTCAAGTTATCTCTTTTTGCAGATGACATGATTGTGTACCTTGAAAACCCTAGAGAATCTTGTCAAAAACCTCCTTACACTGATGAAGGACTTTGACAAAGTCTCAGGATATAAAATAAATGTGCAAAAGACAATAGCATTTCTTTATACCAATAATAAACAGAAACTAAAATAAAAACCACAATTCCATTCACAATAACCACAAAAAAAAAGAAATACCTTGACATCTTCCTAAGCAGAAACGTGAAAGACCTTTACAATGAAAACTACAAAACACTGCTCAGAGAAATCAAAGATGACACAAACAAGTGGAAAAATATCCCATGCTCATGGATTAGAAGAATCAACATTGTGAAGATGTCCATCCTACCTAAGGCAATATACAGATTTAATGCAATACCCATCAAATTGCCAGCAACATTCTTCTCAGACCTAGAAAAAACAACACAGGAATTCATATGGAAACACAAACGACCAAGAATAACCAGAACAATTCTCAGCAAAACAAAACAAAGCAGGTGGTATCACATTACCAGACTTCAAACTTTCCTATAAAGCTACAATAATCAAAACAGCTTGGTATTGGTACAGGAACAGGCATATAGACCAATGGAATAGAGTTGAGATTCCAGAAGCAAAACCTCAATTTCTCAACCAACTCATCTTTGACAAAGCCTCTACCACTTACCACTGGGGAGAGGAGAACCTATTCAGTAAAAGGTGCTGAGAAAACTGGCTGACCACATGTAGAAGATTGAATCAGGACCCCTATCTATCCCCATACACAAAAATTAACTCTAAATGGATCAGAGACCTAAATGTAAAACCTCAAACCATAAGAACCTTAGAAAATGAAGGACATAACCTCTTGGAAATGGGAACTGGCATCCAATTCCTGAACAAAACCCGAAACCCACAGGCCATAAGGGATAAGACAGACAAGTGGGACCTCATTAAACTGACAAGCTTCTGCAAAGCCAAAGAAACCATCAAGAGAGCAGGGAGACAGCCTACAGACTAGGAAAAAGTATTTGCCCACTCCAGGTCTGACAAAGGCTTAACATCTTGAATCTACAAGGAACTCAAACGTGCTGAAAAGAAAAAAACAAACAACCTCATTATAAAATGGGCAAAAGATATGAACAGATACTTCTCAAAGGAAGACATTTGAGCAGCCAACAGACACATGAAGAAATATTCTACCTCACTAATCATCAGGGAGATGCAAATCAAAACCACACTGAGATACCACTTAACTCTAGTCAGAATGGCAATTATCAATAACTCAGGAAATAACAGTTGCTGGAGAGGGTGTGGCGGAAAGGGAACACTTCTACATTGTTGGTGGGAGTGCAAACTAGTGCAACCTCTGTGGAAAACAGTATGGCAATTCCTAAAAGCTCTAAATAGTGACCTCCCATATGACCCCGCAATCCCCCTACTGGGAATATACCCTGAGGAACTCAAATCACTCTATGAAAAAGATACCTGCACACGTATGTTTATCAAAGCATTGTTCACAATAGCAAGAACCTGGAAGCAACCCCATGCTGTCCATCAAAAGAGGACTGGATTAAAAAATGTGGTACATAAAACACGATGGAATACTATGCAACCATAAAAAAGAACAAAATCATGAATTTCGCAGCAACCTGGATGGAACTAGAGTCTATAATACTGAGTGACCTTTCACAGAAACAAAGATCTGAGCATCACATGTTCTCATTCATATAGTGGACCTTGAACATCCAGCGTAATACTATAAGAAAATGAATGACAGCGGTGGGAAACTATGGGGGGGAGGCAGATGGGATTAACAGTAGTAAATATCTCTCTGGGGACGGGGAAACACCTCTTGTCAACAAGGGTGCCTGAACGAAGCATATTTGTATACCTAACCCTTAACTGTACCCCAAAATATCATAATAAAAAATATTGATGGAAAAAAAAAATTTTGTCTGTGACTGTCAATGCACTACAATGGGCATGGTTGTACAGTGAAGGGCCATCATAATTGATGTTTGGTTTATGGGCCCTTTCCAGTTCTTTGGTTATTGTGTCTCATTCTAAAATGTTTGGTAAAGTTCCAATTTTGAATCATATTCCTATATTATTTTAAACATTAATTGAAACAACATTGAGCTCTACTGTCTCATCTCTACATTAAGTCGCAAACTATACAAAAGAAGCAAGACGGTCTACCCTTGCTTTCAAAGTAGCTTAATATCTTCTTAGACAATTGTATGCAAAACAATTGAAAACAACATCTGCTCAGGCAGTTGTATATGAAACATGAAAAAGTTGCCTGAGTGTCATTAAATAGGTAGTACAGTGTAAATTATGTGACAGTAATGCAAAATCATGTCATAGGAATATTTTAATGTAGAGGGAGGCAATCAAGGGTGGCTCTTAAGGAAGTGTGTTTTAAATTGGATTTATGACTTAGATAGTAGGAAAGTGGTCATAAAGAAAATCTCAACACGATAAAGATCATGAGTTGTAGCACAGAGATAGGACTGAGGTAGGTCAATCCAAACATAACCAATAACTTGAGTGAAGGCAAAAGAATAGGATCAGATTATCTAAATACAAGCGCAGCTTAGGAGGTAAAATGGTGGCATTCACAAAAGGTCTTGTTTACAAAGCTGTGTGACTTTGGTCTATTAGGGCTCAAGTAACATTGGCAGGAGGTTGGGACAAATGTGCACATGGCTTATTCGCACCACGTTGACTGTGTCCATTTATAATTAGTGCTTCTCCCTTATTGATACCAAATATATCCATGATTTAAGAATTAAAATTGTGCCATGCTACTCTTAATAATCACATTTTAAATTAGAGCTGGCATATATAATGAGAGTAAGTAGAGAAACAAGACGTTTAACTAATCAGTTCTGAGAGACTGAAATACAATTCTCATTATGATTCACATGACAAACAATGAGCTACTTGAGTTGAAAAGTCACAGGCCTACTTCCTCCTTGCCAGTGCTACATGATAAGTTAATTGATTGCTCTGAGAATTTGCTAGGTCTCTTTTTATTAATAAAAGAGGGTAAAACAATGGATGACTGATTCTATATTTATGTGGTAGAGACTGAAGACAAATGTTCCTTATTTCACGAAAAGAGCTGTATAGGATTAGAAAATCATATTCTTAGAAGCCTGCACATTTATTGTAAGTCATGTGATGCCTTGTTGAAGATGCTTTAAGGAGAATGGCATTTAAAAAATTATTCACTAATGAATTGTGTTGTAAAAAGGTAACTTTATTGGACATTAAACTTATTTAAAAGATACAAAGAGAAGTGGAGTTCTGGAAGTTGTTGATGTAGGTAAGATTGACCTTCAGCAGGTATTGGCAAAATCACAGCAATGGGAGTGCAGATGAAGTATGGAAGGAAAACAGTGGTGATTGAAGGAGGAATGGGAAAAATTTAAAAAACCCAAAACTACAAATTATCTTAGAACTATCTTCAGTGAGTTTAAAAAAATAATATGTTGGTCTTATATATCTTCCCTCCCACCACGGAAATATATCACTAACTTATAATAGGATTAATGAAGTGATACATCAGTTTTTTTAGAAGTGTTTGTGATAGATAGCATTATTGGAAGTGTTTTTTGTTTTTTTTTTTTAAACCATGAAACTTTATGTCTTATTTGGAACGGCCTGAAGTTAGTGGATGGTGGTGGAGTTAGGGCTAATACGCTGTGTAAGAACTGCTCATCAGGCATTGTTTTATATGCCATTATCATAGTGCTTTTTTTTAGTAAAAAATAAGTGATTGGGGCCTATAGTTGGTCAGTTAATGAAAATAGCCAGTTAGCAGAGAGTCACAGAAACTTCTAAAAAAAAAAATGTTCAATTTGATCTATACATATAAACATATATGTATAATTGGTTAACATATACACATACGCATAAATGTATAATTGCATGTGTGTGTATCAGTCCATTCCCTAGGATTTGACTCTATCTTGTGCAGTTATTTACCCCAAGCTAATCCAGTAGCAGGTTTTAAAAACTGACATACCTGTATTGTGTTTACACATCATTCTACTTCATAGGTTAAGTAATTGTTAAGGTAAGCAGATAGGCGTCAAGAATGAGGGGTAAATGTGTTGTTCGTTTTTTATTTTTATTTTTTTGAGTTGGAGTCTCACTCTGTCACCCAGACAAGAGTGCAGTAGCCGCTCCCGGTCACTGCAGCCTCAACCTGCTGGGCTCTGGGGATCCTTCCACCTCAACCTTCCGAGTAGCCGGAATTACAGGCATGCGCTACCACACCTGGCTGATTTTTTGATTTACTGTAGAGATGAAGTCTCGCCAAGTTGCCCAGGCAGGTCTTGAACCCGTGGGCTCAGGCAGTCCACTCACCTCAGCCTCCCAGAGCCTGGGATTACAGGCTGAGCCACCAAGTCCGGCTGGTGTTGTTCTTTAAAAAAAAATATTAGTGCATAAACACCTAATCACTATAAGGGATGGTGTCCCTACCACCTCATGTCTTGGACAGTTGTTTATCAAAGGGATCATCAAAAGTGATGACCAGAGCTGGTTTCTAAGATCAAACATTACTCTAGGTCATTAGTTAAGTCTTTTTAAGAGATTGTTTAACTTGATGCTTACTTAGTATGATTGAGCCCTTTCATTCTGATATCTGGCCTAAACCACTCACCTGCAATTCTTCATATGCTTTCTTATACTTTTACTTATTCATCCTACAAATATTGCTGAGTGCCTCTCTGAGCCTGCATACAATGTGTTACTGAACTAAGCAGGGATTCTACTCATGCGTCTTCAAAACCAAGAGATAAAACATGTTTTGGGAGGAAGAGGGATCACTTTGTCCAGTGCTGCAGGGAGATTCAGTAATGTGAGAAGAGAAATAACCCTTGGATTTTGCAACATACAAGACTTGGGGACCTAACAGAACCAGCGTCACTGGAGTAGTGTAGCTGGTTGAGGAGACATTGGGGAGATCAGAGCTGGCAAAAGAGAAAATGCCATCTCAAGACATTTCATTGTGAAGAGGAGCAGGGAAATGGGGCAGAGGTTTAGGAGTGGTTGAGATGTCGAGAAGATTCATTCTTCACAATTAGAAGATGCTGGTGTGTTCTTGTATGTGGATGGAAATGGTCCAGTAGAGAGAGACAAATAGATTCTGGAAAGAGGGAGGTGCTTACAGAAGTTGATAAGTCCCCACAGTGGGAGGTAGAGGGGTGTGGGAAGGTATTGGCTTTTGGAAGAGCAAAAGTGCTTCACCTTGTTTTACTGGCTTAAAATGAGAAGTATAGGTCAGTTGGTAATTTGGGACTTTAGTGGCGGATATTTAGGAATTTTGAAAAGAGGTTGTGAAACAGAGGGAGTGCTGAGCGCCCATTTGATATTTGTGGTCATAGATTTATGTGTTTTGGTTTTCTTTCCTAGCAACTTGCAGCTGTTTAGGGGCAGGCATGGAGAAGGGGGTGATCGGGTTTTGCTGGTGTTTGTGCTTTGCAGTGCATGCAGTGAAGGAGAGAAGGGTGCAGGAGTTAAAGTGTATCTGGAACACCCATAGCTTCATGTGGATTTTCTCCAGGTCCCTTGAACTCCGGATTCCGTCTCTAGAATGTAACAAACACCATAAGTCTACCTGAGCTTCTGTCTCTAATGGTTTTAATAAATTACATGTCATCTACTGTAGAACTTTCTGTGAGTCTCTGTTCTGTTTTCTATTTTCTTACCTGACAATTGATTTTTTTCACAAATAACACTCCATAGTGAAAAATGACAGTATCTATCAAATCAAATACCTCTGTCACCACTCTGCTACCTTTGTTCACATGTCACCTGCTCTATTAAAGTTGATCCCCAAATACCTTCAGTCCTTCTTTCATAGTGCCACCATAACCATTGTTTAAAAACACAGAATTATTCTTGTTGATCCCTTGCATAGTGAGGTCAGATGACTTCCTGTTGCCAAACATAAAGTCCAGGATGTACAGGGCAGCTCAAAATATGTCTGCAACCTGCATTCCTGCTGACACCCTCTCCAGTTACTGATCACAGTGATCTGAGCATACTTTTGTCTAGGCTGTTCTCTCTGCCTGGATATCCACCTCATTGTTGCCACCTCCGACCCCACCCATTTGCCTGTGAAATTCTTGTGAATTCTACTCTTGTAGTCCTATAGGTTAATCATTCTCTAGATACACTAAACTGTGATATTTTCAAGGGCATGACTATATTATTCATCTTTGCTTCCCCAGTGCCTAGGACATAGCAGGCATTTGATAAATGTTTGTTGAATCCTCTTGGGTCAGAATTATATTTTTAACTTGCCCTTTAAAAAGTATTTTAAAAGTTTAGCAATATTATGACAGTATTCTCTTTTAAAAATAACTTTTTACTAGCCTACAGTTTATTTAATGTCAGGTTGATACAGAGAAGAAGAAGGATTAGGGAAAAGAATGAGGTCGTAAGGAAATGGAAGAAGGAGTGGTGGAAGCTCATGAAGAGCTGATGCTGTTTGGCCCATGCCAGGGGTGGAAAAGAGGGAAGGATCTCACATGGATATTGGTTTGTTTACTTGTGTTAGTTTGGGTTGCATAACACAATTTAGAAGACATAACAGGAGCTAATTTTTCTCTGATGTAGAAGAACTCAGGTTGGATGGTACAGGGTGGTTAGGCGATGACTCTGCAGTGTGAGAGCTCATAGACTTTTGTCTTCTCCACTGTGCTTGCACATGGCTTCCATCTTCAGGGTCAGCTTGTAGCATGGATGGCTGCAGAGCTCCTGCTACCATGTCTGTATTGAAAGCTAGAAGCAGGAGGAAAGACCCAAGAGCAAAATAGTTAACCTTTTCCCTCCAAGTCAGATTCCTTGAAGCATCTTTTTTTTTCATGCCTCATCGTCCAGACATAATCATATGGCTACTTCAGGCCACCCAGGGTCTTGGGATATGTAGTCTTTTATTCTGCAATGTGCTGTGTTCTCCTAATAATCGTAATATAAAATATGGAGAAAGAGGATAATGGATAGTCAGTAGTCTCCATTAACACCTGCTTTTCAGTTTCCTGGGACATTCTTGTGTGTTAATTGCTGTTCTTTGCCAGGTCATTCTTCTCAGCTCTGTGCTCACATTCTGCATCACTTAGCCACACTTCTTTAGCTCTTACATCATCTATAATTCCTGTTTGTCCTACCTAAAGTTGATTCAAGTCTTAGTATTCCCATGACACATATAAAAGCAAAGATTTATGTTAAAGCTTTTAAGAAAATTCTGAGAGAGAGTTCCAAATAAGACAAAGAAAATGATGAAATAAATGTGAACTTGGTTTGACTAGAGTTAATGATATTGAAGGGGAAGTTTTTTTCCATAGATATATTGTTGTAAATTTGAAATAAGGCAGGTTTCTAAATTAAAGGAGTAAAGTAAAATATTAAAGAGTGACAATAGGATGTATTAAAATGTCCCCCCTGCCGGACTCAGTGGCTCAGCCTGTAATCCTGTGCCTTCAGGAGGCTGAGGTGAGTGGATTGCCTGAGCCTGTGGGTTCGAGACCCGCCTGGGCAGTGAGACCTCATCTCTACAATAAATCAAAAAATCAGCCGGGCGTGGTAGCACATGCCTGTAATTCCGGCTACTTGGAAGACTGAGGCGGAAGGATGGCTGGAGCCCAGCAGGTAGAGGCTGCGGTTGCTGGGAGCGGCCACTGCACTCCAGTCTGGGCGACAGAGTGAGACTCCAACTCAAAAAAAAAAAAAAAAAAAAGTCCCCCCCTGCAGGTGTCAGTTGTACTTTATGTTTCAATATGAAATGTCTTCGTCCTGGAAAGCCAACAAGATTTTAAGCTTTATTTTAGACCACTCTTTCCCTTTTTAAATCACAGTCTTAAGTGACACCTGATACACAGAGCAAAACTGTTCTCTAGAGAGGGAGTTCAGTTGCTGGATCAAGTAGGGACTTGGGTTGCTATAACTACAGCATCACAGATGTGCTGCACATATAAACGCAGGCTTGTGTGGTCTTTGGAGAACTGGCATTGGTAGTGTCCCAACACAGTAAGTAGCCTTAAAAAGAAGAGCTCTGATATTATTGTGTGTATAGCTGATGCAGTATCACAGGTCACCTGATGCTTGAAGTTTTCAATCAGGGTGTTGTCATTTATGATCATTTGTGTAAGTGAGTGTGTGATAGTTTACCCTAGAAGGCCTTATTTGCAGTAATGTTTGGATTTCTCTTGAAGAAATAAATATTTGTATTTCATAAAGGTTTTATAGTCTAATGTGTATGTCAGTGAAATACAGTATTGTTTTTCTCTATAAAATATTTGAATTGTTTATCTACTGCTAAGTGCAAAATAAATCATAACCATTGTTTGTGCCACAGTTGTTTTTGGAGGAGAAGGATAGAGGGATATGTGAGTTAATGTTTCACCTGTATGAATTCAAGGTATTTCTTGAAATGTATAGCAACCAAATTTATTTTTGTTTAAAGAAGCATACTTTGGGGACACTAACAGAAAATAACAAGAGTAAGAGTATTGTCAAGGAGAGATTGATATGTGGAACAAATTTATTCAGGGAAATTGGATGTCTTTATTAAAACAACAATTTCCAACCGGGCTTGGTGGCTCACCCTGTAATCCCTTGCTTTGGGAGGCTGAGGTGAGTGGATTGCCTGAGCCCACAGGTTCAAGACCTGCCTGGGCAACTTGGAGAGACCTCATCTCTACAATAAATAAAAAAAATTAACCAGGCATGGTAGCACACGCCTGTAGTTCCAGCTACTTGGAAGGCTGAAGTGGAAGGATTGTCGGAGCCCAGCGGGTCGAGGCTGCGGTGGCTGGGAGCGGCCACTGCACTCTGGTCTGGGTGACAGAGTGAGACTCCAACTCAAAAATAAAACAAAACCAACTTCCAATTAATCATGGTTAAAACCTTATTTTACTATGAATTGAATTATATATATATATATATATATATATATATAACACACACACACACACACACTTTAAAAACAATGGAATTGTATATTCATATGTTTAGGAAAGTGATTTTATTCTGTCATGTACCCCACTTAATTTTTCCATATACTAAAAATTGTTTGAAAGTAAGTACTAATTGAAATAAGTAGTGACATAATAGCTTTGGTATGTATATCATTGCTTTTTTAAATGTAAGAATTAAAATATCATGTGGCTTTTAAAACTATCTGCTTAGTATTTATTACTGATTAGAATATTTAATTGTGAGTTCAAAATATTAAAAATATTTATTTTCATAGCTATTTTCTACTTTTACCACTTTTCCCTGCCTTATAGGGGTTCCAGGTTTTTGCAATTAAACATAAAATAGAATTTTTAGTATCGAATATTCATGTTATTAAAGAGCTACATAAATACTAAATAGCTATTTTTGTAGTTATTTTAATCACTTTGAGTCAGATTTTTCAAGATAATCTTTATCTTTTATTGATGGCTTACCTTTTCTATGTTTTATAGCTATAAACTATTTAGGGTGTTAGTGTGTAATTTTACCAAGATAAGTTTGGTATTTCTTAATTAAACATTTTCAGATAGTTTAAAAAATTAGGGCAATTGTCCACATTTGTTAAACACTTTTCTTTTATAATGTTATAATAATATTATTTTATGATTCATTAAGGTGAATTTAGAAAACCATTAAGTATTCACACTTAACTAATTTTTATGTATTTATTTATATTTTTTTTTAGTTGGAGTCTCACTCTGTCGCCCAGACTGGAGTGTAGTGGCCGCTCCCGGCCACCGCAGCCTCGGCCTGCTGGGCTCCGGCGATCCTTCCGCCTCAGCCTTCCGATTAGCCGGAATTACAGGCATGAGCTACCATGCCCGGCTGATTTTTTAATTTATTTTAGAGGTGAGGTCTCGCTGCCCAGGCGGGTCTCTAACCCGCGGGCTCAGGCAATTTACTCACCTCAGCCTCCCAAAGGCGCGGGATTACAGGCTGAGCCACCGAGCCCGGCTTAACTAAGTTTTATACGTAGAAAAAACTTGAATTAAGAGTATCACATTTCACTAGTCTAAATCATATATATTCCAGGATAGAATGTATATACACACTCTAACGTGTATGTGTATATGTATGTATGTCAGAGACATGTTTGAATGTTCCCTTTTTTTCCTGCTGTACTGGTTTATACAGTCTAAGGTAATGATTATTATTCAGAATATTGAAACCATGTCAGTTTACCACTTGATCTTGAATTTTAACATCATATAATTTTGGAAACAAACTAAAAGTTGTCTGTGAATAGATATTCCATGTTTCATAATTATTTCTCCATTTAACTGAACTTTTAAACACCTTTACGTACAGTGAATTCTATTTATGGAAGCATCATCGTGGCTAAAACAGATTTTTTAAAAAATGATCTATGTCAGAATGTAAGGTAATTATAGTCTTTCAAATGTAGTAGAAAAGAACTGCCTGTTTACTACTCAAACCCAAAAAGTGTGGATTTTAATTTTTTTAAGAAGTTCTTTTGGGACAGTATGTGGAAAAGACAGTAAAGTCTTTGTGTTTGGCAGTAAAGATGGTTAGAAGATGACATGGGACAAGACTATGAAAGATAATTTCCCAATCTAGAGGTTTTCAAACCAGGCTCATTATTAGATTCACCTGGCTAAGGATAGGTAAAATACCAAGTCCCAGGCCCCAGAGATTTTTTTTTTTTTTTTTGCTTGCTACATCTGAGTTGGACTTTAGACTCTCCTGTTTTAAAGGCTTACCAGCAGGTTAATCAGATCCGAACAGAGAGACTGGGCTAATGACTTTGAAATCAATGTGTAACCATTCTTAAAGGGAGATCAATAAAATGAGAAGATTCCTGGAAGATTCAGTAAAGTTAAGACTAGAGAAGGATCTTGATCTCAGTGGTCTTGGTGTACCATAGATAAGGGCCTGACTAGTATTTCCATGGAGACAGAAGTTGATGGGTCACCTGTGAGGAGAGTAATTTAGAGGAGCTCAGCAATGGCATTTAATGACTAAAGGTTACAGACATGGGAGAAGGAAGAGTAAAAGATAGATTTTTGTTGTTGTTATTGTTTTGTTTTTTGAATTGGAGTCACTCCTTAGCCCAGGCTGGAGTGCAGTGGCACGCATGTTCACGGCAACTCCAGAGTTGACCTGCTGGGCTCTGGCAAACCTTCTGCCTCAGCCTTCCAAGTAGCCGGAACTACAGATGTGTTCTACCACACCCAGCTAGTTTTTATTTTATTGTAGAGACGAGGTCTCACCAAGTTGCCCAGGCCAGTCTCGAACCCTCAGGCTCAGGCAATCCACTCACCTCAGCCTCCCAAATCGCTGGGATTATAGACTAAGCCAACAAGCTCAGCCGTAAAAGGTAGTTTAATGCTTTGAACTTGGATATCTGTAGAGAGAGATGCCTTTGATAGCTATAACCAAATCTGGAAGAGATGAGAAAGGGGTTATCAGAGTTGAAATGAATATATTTGATTTTAGGCAAGGTAAGTTAATGCATTGAAAAACAAGTGGAAGCTACAGGGAATATAAAGAGACAACATGAGCATTGGGTCACCTGAGAAACGTTGGAGACACGCAGTAGTGTAGGTGGAGAGTTGAGTAAATAGGGAGAATACAAAAGAAAACGGGAGATATTATAGCTATGTCAGAAGCTAACAAACAGAGACAGACATTGACAACTTTAAATTGCTTGACTGCACATCTTAGTGCATAATTGTCTCTTGGCCTGTTTTAGCAAGCTATGCAATATGTTGTCCATCCTCATATAAAGTGAATGCCAAATTTCATAAATCACATTGACTTTTGTAAATGGAATAGTATTAATTTTTCACAAAACATTAATTTGAAAATGATGGTTTGAATTGCTTCCATTCTTTGACTTCTATGAATCTTCATAACATCTATGTGGATGTGTGTTTTCATTACTGCTAGGTTAAGTACCTGGGAGTGGAACTGATGGATCTTATGGTGAGTGTGTGTTTAGCTGTATAAGGAACTGCCACACTGTTTTCCACAGTGGCTGTATAACATTTTGTAGTCACACTATCAGCTATGAGATTTCTATTTGCTTGACATCTTCTCCAACACTTGATATTGTCAGTCTTTTTCATCTTAGTCATTCCTGTAGATATGTGGTAGTATTTCACTGTGGTAGTATTTTGCAGTTTTTCTGAAGACTAATGTTGTTGAGAATTTTTTCTTTTGCTTAATTGCCATTTCTTAAAATCTTCTTTGGTGAAGTATCAGTTCAAATCTTTTGCCCATTAAAAAAAATTGAATTGTCTATCTTATTTTTGAGTTGTAAGCATTCTTTATGTATTCTGGATTCAATTCTTTGGTTGGATATATTTTGCAAAATTTTTCTAATTTGTGGCTCGCCTTTTTCTTACCAATATCTTTCTAAAGCTAAGGCTTTTGACCTTGATTAAGTCCATTTTGTCAACACTTTCTTTTATACTTTGAATTTTTATTGTTCTGTTTAAGAAATATTTTCTTAACCCAATGTCATAAGGGTTTTCTCATGTTTGTCTTCTAGAAATTTAATAATTTTAGCTCTTTCATGTGAACCTGAGGCCCATTTTGATTGAATTTTTGTGTGTGGTATGTGGTAAGGGTTGAGGTTTACATTTTTCCCTATGGATTGTTAGTTGTTTTAGGACAGTTTATTGAAAATAATATTTTTTATTCATTGAATTGCCTTGACACATTTGTTAAAAGTCAGTTATTGTGAAAATATTTGCATGAAAGCATTTAACTATATAAATATATGTTCAGATTTATTTCTGGAATCTTTCTTATGTTCCATTGCGTTGCATGACAGTTCTTAGACCAATAATACACTGCCTTCATTTGTGTAGCTTCATAGTAACTTTCAAAATCATGTAGTATAAATCTCTAACTTTGACCAGGTACTGTGGCTCACGACTTGTAATCCCAGCACTTTGGGAGGCTGAGGAAGGAAGATTACTTGAACCCAGGAGTTTGAGGCCATCCTGGGCCACATAATGAGATCCTGATTCTATACAAATATCAAAAAAGTAGCTAAGCATGATGGTGCATGCCTGTAGTCCCAGCTACTTAGGAGACTGAGGCAGAAGGATTGCCTTAGTCCAGGAGATTGAGGCTATGATGAACTGTGATTGTGCCACTGCACTTCTGCCTGGGTGACAGAGTCCAAAAAAAAAAAAAAAATCCCTAACTTTATTTTTGAGCAAAACTGTTTTTCTTCTATGTCTTTGCCTTTATATCTAAATAGTAAAATTAGCTTGTTAATGTCTAAAATGGAATTTGGTTGGAATTGCACTGAATCTGTAGATCAGTTTGGGAAAGATCACTACCTTAACAATATTGAGCTTTCTGAACCATGAACTCTCTCCATGTAAGTCTTCTAGAATTTCCCTTTGTAATTTTTAAGGTTTTTGGGGGGAGTTTTTAGTGTATAGGTCATATACATCCTTCATTACATTTATTCCTAAGTATGTTATTTTTTTATGATAAATAATAGATTTTTAACACTTCAGTCTTTAAGAGAAGCTCTGAAACTGGGGTTTGACAATATTGCCCCTGTTAGTTATTGGTAGAATTAAAAGGAACAGCATTTTACTTATAAAACATGGCTAAAAGTCCATATTTAATTTAGATGAATCCAGTAAATTGGCATTTTATTACTTGATATCTTTGTTAGAGATTTTATATGAGTTTATCCTTTTGCTTTCTTTTAAGAACTGTGAATACAGTATTATTCAAGTGACCTAAATTTTTGTTTAGGTTCGATCGTACAAAGGCAGGCCTACCATTCAGCTTCTCTTAAGGTATATGCCAGATTTGGGGGAGACTGGTGGCTATATTTTTATGCCATTGGCATAGCCTGTAAAGAATATCATGTTTAGTTGCCTCGACCTGCTGGGCTCCGGCGATCCTTCCACCTCAGCCTTCCAAGTAGCCGGAATTACAGGCACGCGCTACCACACCCGGCTGATTTTTTGATTTATTGTAGAGATGAGGTTTCGCTGCCCAGGTGGGTCTCGAACCCGTGGGCTCAGGCAATCCACTCACCTCAGCCTCCCAAAGGCGCGGGATTACAGGCTGAGCCACCGAGCCCGGCTTGATTCTTAAATTCATTCAGGTTCTTACTGGTTTAGGCCCAATCTGAATCATTCATTAATTCATCTCCCATTAATAAAATATATAAATAATAATTGTTTATTTCACTTCTTCAATGAATTTCATAAAAAATAAGGTCATTTGAATATAAGCTTTCTTGTCTTTTCAGCTCGCATGCCCAGCTTTGCCCAATGAAATGGTGAACATTTAACAGAGGCATTTTGGAGGGATATGTGTCTATGTTCAAAGTTATGGACTATAACTTTTATATAAACTGATCAGCTACCATCTGTGTACAAAGTACTGTGATCAGCAGAGACCTGTTTATGCCACTGTGTAGACTGATAGCAGCAGATCAGTTTAGCTGAGCTGTTCTCTAGCAGTTTGGTCACGAGGACATAGACACTACCAAAGTTTAGTCATCACACCATTGATCTTTGCTGGTTTAGATTGTGGCAAGAGAGAAAAACTGCTTGCTCTCCTCACTCCAATACAGCTGAGGTAAGAGCCACCTTTTTTTCTCTTGGAGGGAAAAAACGACATCAAAAGCAGCCTCTTTTAACTTTTCCCCTGTTGTTTTGATTTAAATTTATTCTAGTCTTTTCTATGATAATCCCTCAGGCCAGGCATACAATTCAGCATCCCTTTGGTGGAGAGCAGCTAGTTTATAGTGTGGCTGGGGTAAATTTTAATAACAGAATTGTATTGTGAGCACAACTAAGCATTTTTGACCTTGAAAACTCATAGGAGAGCAGACATTGCAGATTTCCCTACTTGCCCTTGACTTACAAGAGAGTAGATAATGAACTAATAGAAATTGATAAAGAGTGTCTGTCAGGCAGCCGCTGAGGTCATGAGGCTGGTATGCGGAAAGAGTGCCCATACAACATGCGAAACACACGCATAGCCAGGAGAGGTGGGTGGGTCATCCAAGCAGGAAATGAGCCGTCAGATGGAATGTTGGCCTCTGTGAAAGCTACTGCTGCGCATGGACTCCCTGGGAGAAAGCACACAGGGCAATGGGGAGAGTGCTCAGTGCTGCAGAGAAAGGAGCTCCCATGCAAGGTGGCAGCACTATTGCTGTTACTGGTGCTTCAAAGATATTGAAATCAGTGCAGGTTAGAGTTTGTTTTTTAAAAAGGAGTTAAAATGTTAACAGCGTAAATATCAATATATATGTTTGGTGCTTTTCTAGTTAAATACACAGCAGACTACTGAGAAATGAACAGAGGTGGGGGGAAACGCAGTTAGAAGATCTTCATATTGTTATTTTTTTCTTGTGCTCTGTTTTTATATGTAAAGGTTAAATGTTGAGATTCATTGTGCAGAGCTCCAAACTTCTGTTAATGTGTGTGGAGTGATGATTGTTTGGATATTTCTAAATGAGCCTTGAAAGAAAATCAGAGATGCTTAAGTGTTTAGTTTTCCAAATACTTCTGAAATACGAGCTGGTTAAAGTCCATGCTTTAGAAATAATTTCTAATTTATATGTCTACTTGGTGTGTGTGTAATTTTGTTTTTTGGTTAAACTAATGAGTAAGTGAGGTCAAAGTGTTAAAAAAGATTAAATGTATTATTTTATGGCAAGTCTTTCAACCCACATTTCTTTTATATTTCCTTTAAAATGTATTCCTACATATTCTCCTGATTTTTAGAATGGAACTGATGGTGTCAGAAGTTACTTGTTAGGTCACTTCTCCCCCTACTCCCCCAATTTAATTGCTATCTATACACAATGTTACATGAATGGGTTTTTTTTTTTGTATGTCCTAACCAAATAAATTCATTTTGGTTTAGGAGCATTGGTCTAGTCAGTTACATAGATTTTTAAGCAAGAAAATAAAAACTCAGTAACTACCTGTCATTTTCTAGAAAAAGGGATGTGAAAAAATTATATCTCAGACTGTTATATTTTAAACCATTTTGTAAATTAGGATGACCCACTAGTATAATATTGGTTTGGCTGCCATGTATTCCTTGCTGGGTATGACCTGACATGAATAAGTTTACATTCCAATACTGAGAAATTGCATTCCACTGGATAGTTCTGACGTACAACAAGAATGTGGAGGCCCATACAAAGGGCAAGGTTGGGGTAGATAGAAGCGGCTTCTGTGCCCAGCAACTGCCTTTCGTGGAAAACTCACACGGGTAGAAAGTACTCCTGACTCAGCTTGGGTGGGTAAAATGTGGTCACAGAAACTTAGGACAGTTTGGCCTTACAACACCTGCAGCACCCTGTCCAGTGTTTCATTACCTGTGGGTATTTACGAAAACTAGGTAAGATTTTACATTGTGAGATGTTTGTCTTGGTTGTAAGTCTTGATCTTGAAGGCAAGTTTAACAGACTATTTTCATCTATTTTACATTATGTGGAAAATGAATTTTAGTGATTTTGTTTTTGTCTTTTACACTTTTGGTATTGCCAAGCCGTTTGTATCTATAGAAATGTTCAACTTAGTTTATTTCAATTTTAGCAACAGTTTTTAATTCTTAATTTTTAAATTGTGCTGTATAAAACTTTAATAAAAAAATTTAATGGGAATGAAAATTTGGATTATTATACTGTTTTTTGGGGGGGCAACCATTTCTTAGTCATACTGAGGGAATACCAGTATTTACAAGTAATCTGTTTTTTTGCTGCAAGTGGTCTTTTTATTTGAAATCATTTGCTGGTGCGCTTATATAGTTATTTACTTAGATATGGCAGAGAACTGATAGACCAAAAGTCAAGCTGTATCATTTTCAGTTGTCGTCTTGTGATTGTTTAATATAAGATTTTACATTAAGGTTGAATAGTTGAATGCCTTGCTAAACAGTACATTTATATAGAATGATTTAGAAGGGTTTACCATAGATGACAGTGATAAGTTTTCATGCGGTGTAGAACCAGGAGACTGTCAGAATTCTTAAGCACATATACCACACTTCTCCCTTCCATCGCCCCCTTCTGACTTTATGGCCTCTTGTCAAAGATTGGTATCTAGTTAGAAAGGGCCAGCAGGCTTTTAAATGTTCCAGGCCAAGTCTCATTGATTACTGTTACCTACATCTTTCTTGTTTTTGAAAGATAGCCATTCATATATATGTATTAATATTTGTGTCTTATATACAAGTAACACACACAAGACTGAGACTACTAGAAGACAGGGATGACTTTTTAAAGATATTTCAATTCAAAGTTTTAAAAAATTAGCTATGTATCTTTAAAACTTAAGGAGTCTAAAATTTAAAAATATCTTTGTTTATCTTGGTATGTGGTATTATGAGTGCCATTTCAAAGAAGCAGATGTCCTTCTAATTGAAGTTTTGGCTTAGCTGCATGAAGAGATTTAGTCTTTATAGATTTGACATTCAAACCTGACTATTCCAGGGTAACCCTAAAGCTCTTGATGGTCATTTGTAATTTTGCTGAATTTGAATTGCCTTCTGAATTACAAATGCTGATTTGTAGTTTTCACTTACCCAGCTAGTGAGTGAGCCTAGCCATTGAGAATCCGCCTCTCAATGAAACTCAGTTCTCGACTTGTCATTGGATTACAGCTGTTTGTGTACTCATCTTGCATAGAATATAAACTACATAAGAATAGGAACTGATGAGTTTTTTGTAAGCTTTGCATTAATTATCAAATTTATATTGATAATATCGATTCTGTTGTGTGTCCAGTGAACATTATGAAGAGAAAAAGATAATATATGTAAGAAATAATATATACTTTATTATACCATATATTATATACGATATACAGTCATTCACTGCATAACAGCATTTCTGTCAATAGTGGGCTGCATCTATGATGGTAGTCCCATAAGATTATAATACATATTTTTCCGTACCTTTTCTATGTGTAGATACATTAATACTTACCATGCTGTTATAACTGTCTACAGTATTCAGTATAGTAACACGCTGCACAAGTTTGCAGTGTAGGAGTAATAGTCTAGACATCATCTAGGTTTGAGTAAGTACACTCTTTGTTGTTCACACAACAAAATTGCTTAACAGCATATATCTCAGAACGTATCTCTGTTGTTAAGTGATGCATGACTGTATATTAATGTATATTTCTCACATACATTGTCTTACACTTCAGTCTGTATGGCAGAGTGAGACCCCCCAACTCAAATAAATAAATTAATAATAAGGAAATAAATAAGAAAATAGCATAAAATTATAGCCATCCTGGTATATCCTTCATATCCTTCACATCTTGGTTTAGATGTGAAATGGCACCTTATTGTGGTTTTAGTTTGCTTTTTCCTAATGACTAAAGATGTTGAGCACTTGCCTATTGACCCTTTTTTGCATCTTCTCTGAATAAATGCTTGTTTAAGTCCTTTGTCACTTTAGAATTGTTTATTGTTGTTGTTTAGGAATTTTTACCCCACCCCCAACCCAGTTGGAGTGTTACTCTGTCACCCAGGCCAGACACTCATAACTCACCATTGCCTCGACCTCTTTCCACCTCAGCTTCCCGTGTAGCTGGGACTACAGGTGTGCACCACCACGTCTGGTAAAATTTTTTATTTCTATTTTTATAGAGATGAGGTCTCGCGATATTGCCTAGGCTGATCTCGAATACCTAGGCTCAGGCAGTCCTCTTGCTTCAGCATTCCTAAGATCTGGAAATACAGGTATGAGCTACCGCTCCCAACCCTGTTTAGGAGTTCTTTATTTATTCTGAACATTGAATCCTTGTCCAATATATGATTTGCAGATATTTTCTCCCATTCTGTAGGCTGCCTTTTCAATTTTGTGATACTATCCTTTGATGTACAGAAGTTTTTAATTTTGAAGGAATTCCCTGTATTTATTTATTTTTTCTTCTGCCGCTCATTCTTTTGGTGTATATCCAAGAATCCACTGCCAAATCTCAGATCATAAAGATATATTCCTATGTTATTTTTCAGAATTTTATGATTTTGTTTCTTATATTTAGGTCGTTGATTCATTTTGAGTTAATTTTTATATATGGTGTGAGGTAGGGGTCCAACTTCATTATATTTCGTGTGGAAATCCAATTATTCCAGCACCATTTGTTGACGAGACTGTTCTTCCCCATAGAACAGATTTGGCACCCTTGTAAAAAAAATCAGTTGGCCATAAATATATGGGTTTATTTCTGGACTCTTCAATTTTATTCTTTTGGCCTAATTGTCTAACCTTCTGCCATGATGTACCACGCCGGTATGATTACTGTGGCTTTGTAGTAAATATTTGCAATTGGGAAATGTGATTCCTCTGATTTAGTTCTTTTTCAGAATTGTTTTGACTAATTAGGGTCCCTTGAAATTCCATATGAATAAGCCCGGC
This sequence comes from Carlito syrichta, assembly GCF_000164805.1. Lineage (NCBI taxonomy): Eukaryota > Metazoa > Chordata > Mammalia > Primates > Tarsiidae > Carlito > Carlito syrichta. The sequence continues at coordinate 199,855 of NW_007074615.1, read as the reverse complement.
TCCGCGGCTCAGCCTGTAATCCTGCACCTTTGGGAGGCTGAGGTGAGTGGATTGCCTGAGCCTGCGGGTTCGAGACCCGCCTAGGCAGGCGAGACCTCATCACTACAATAAATCAAAAAATTAGTCAGGCGTGGTAGTGCGCGCCTGTAGTTCCAGCTACTTGGAAGGCTGAGGCGGAAGGATCGCCGGAGCCCAGCAGGTCGAGGCTGCAGTGGCTGCAGTCTGGGCGACAGAGTGAGACTCCAACTCAAAAAAAAAAAAAAAAAAAAAATTCCATATGAATTTGAGGTTCAGCTTTTTTATTTGTATAAAAAGCTTGGTTGAATCTGTTGAACACCTTATGTGTAGCTTGTTATAACACTTAATAACAAAAAAGAAACTTTGATAGAAATAACTGTCCATTTCTAACAGTGTCACCAAGGAACAGAACATAATCATATTTAGGTTAGAATATAGTCACATGACTTTACAACATTAAAACAATCCTTACCTGCTTCTGATTTTTTTTAATTCTCAAGGATCGTAAGTGTACATTTGAGTTACCCAAGTTCTTCTTTAATTGTATCATTTCTAACTTTTCTTCAATTGTTATTTCAATTGATAGTAGCTTTCGGCTGTTGTTAATAGGATTTAATGAAATACTATTTTATTTGTGCTTCAGGATTTGCAGAAAGCCTTTGGACTCCCTTATTTTTTTTTTTTTTTGTGGGAAAACTTTTCCGTTCTGTGTGTTTCGCCTTAGAAACTCTTCTAGGCTGATACCCTGTCATAGACTCACATGTTTTTCTATAAGACTTTCTATGTGTATAATAATTCTTGTTTTTGATTCCTTTGTCCATTATTTCAAAGTTTGTCTTTGTCATTGTATTTATTGTGTAAGCAGCTTACTGTGCTAATGCCTTCAAAGACTTCAAAGTTTCCATTTCTGACTTTTAATTGGCAGATGAGGACGTGTTATTCAGTATAATATGAAATGCTCTATGCATTTGATCACTCTTATTTATTTTTTATTTTTTGAGTTGGAGTCTCATTGTGTTGCTCAGGCTAGAGGGCAGTGGCATGGCTGCTGCAACTTCGGCTGCTGGGTTCAGGTGATCTTTCTGCCATAGCCTTCCAAGTAACTGGAGCTACAGGCATGCACCGCTATGCCCAGCTAATTCTTTTTTTTTTCTTTCTGGTACTTCTTTTTTTTTTTTTTTTCATTAATCAGTATTTTTTATTATGGTTTTGTGGGGTACAGTTAAGGGTTAGGTGTACAATTACGTTCATCAGGCACCCTGTTGATAAGAGGTCCAGCTAATTCTTTTTAAAATTTATTGTAGAGATGAGGTCTCACCAAGTTGCCCAGGCTGGTCTCGAACCTGTGAGCTCAGGCAGCTCGCTCAGCTCCACCTTCCGAAGTGCTGAGATTATAGGCTTGAGCCACCATGCCTGGCCACATTTGATCACTTTTAAAATGTAGAGTATTTCATTATGCTCATTGGATCCTCTGCTGCTTTCCTCCACTCACATACTTTATAAAGTGTCTTGTAGTTTATTCTTACTGTCTTGGTTTTGTGTATTACTATCTAAAAGTTCCTGTGTCATTTGCAAACCTGAAGATTTTGCTCAATTGTTTCTACTAAGTAATCTAAACAATTTAAAAGAATTGTTCTTAATATCAGATGTGGGGGACCTTATCTCCTCTACATCTTCATCTGGTTGCCTTTTATTAGTCTCTGTACTTTTTTTGGAACTGAATTTTTCCAGCAGTTTGTTTAGAACTTGGTCAAAGATTTTTGAAAAGGTAGTAAATAATAATAGTTACTTTTGTTTATATATTCATTGTTTCAAAGAATCACATAGTAAATGCAAAAGTATTTTGTGGTCTTAGTGGATTTCTGACTGACATGTTTCATTGCATTGTCTATTTCTTTCTACAGCTTCTGGTTTGTAAGCTAAGAGAATGTTATCTTTGTAAGAGGGCTCAGAGGCCTTGTCACTGATCAGGGCTAGCTTGCGCATTTATGATCTATGCCTTTGAGGCTGCTCTTTCTGGATTCCTGGCTATGTTTAAAAAAACAGATTGTTGGACAAATGATGTAATATATTCTGCCTTGATAATGTGTGTCCTGTGTGCATTGCATTTTCCATAAAACGTGTTCAATACGCTAATCTGATGGAGAGTCTACAATTTCTCATGTTCACAACTTTGTGACATAGAACTTGAGTCTTTTTGTGGATGCAAAGAGTTTCAGCAGGTTCTCATGTAGCCCATTTTCTGGAAAGCTCTCATGGAAATGATTTTTTATAGCACATTTTAGGAAATGTAAACTTTTCGTCCCCAAAGTAATAGTGTTAGTGTAACTTGAAGTGTGACTTCCTAGCCATGAAGTTCTATTGAACGAATGACTAATTAGAAAGTAGATTTACAGTCTCAATTCTGAAGTGGGGAGTTGGTACTAGAATTAGACATAAAATAAGTAACAGTAATGTAGTTTATGTGAGCACTAACACCCTTTGTTGCTGAAACAAGTCTAGCATGTGTTTATTTTAACAAGTTTTGTTTGAACATTGTATATACTATAAACATTTATGATTTTTTACTATATTACATTTTTTAAAAATTAGGCTGACAGCAAACACTCTTGCGGCTGTCCTGCTCACTGTGCCCTTCGCAACATATCTTCCCTTTAATAAATCTTTCTGAAAAAATAAAAAAAGGATAACTATGTGATCATCATTTATACCTTGTCTAGGTCTATAACCTGCTACATATTTACTAACACATCAAGATTATTTCTTAATTTGCAGTGTATAATTAAATTATGAGTTTTATTATAAAAATTAACTTGCAACCGGGCTCGGTGACTCAACCTGTAATCCCAGCGCTTTGGGAGGCTGAGATGAGTGAGTTGCCTGAGCCCACGAGTTTGAGACCCGCCTGGGCAACTCGGCGAGACCTCATCTCTACAATAAATCAAAAATTAGCCGGGTGTGGTAGCGCACGCCTGTAGTTCCGGCTGCTTGGAAGGCTGAGGTGGAAGGATCGCCTGAGCCCAGCAGGTTGAGGCTGCGGTGGCTAGGAGCGTGCCACTGCACTCCAGTCTGAGTGACAGAGTGAGACTGCAACTCAAAAAAAAAAAATTAACTTGCAATCTGGTAGATTCAGAAATAAGGAACAATTTTTTTGTGTTTTGAAGAGTTATAGAATTTCAATTGTATTTAATTATAAACAAAAAGAAATATTTAAAATTTTAGATCATTTTAATTGCATGATAAGTAAGGTAACCAAGAAGATTGCCTTTTTTTTTTTTTTAACTTTTTTCTTGGCTAAATTTTTTCACTTTAAAAACACTACTGTGTATATTTGTGTGAGTATATATGTATGAATGTGTAGATGAGTATTTTTAAAATAATTTTTCAAATATGTTGAGCATGATTCTAGCTATGATTTTAATAGAAACAGAGTTTTTGAGTAGGAAAGAACTTAGGTGATAGCCTACCCTAACCTGATAATCTTATCAATGAATAAAATTTAGCATATGATTTAGCCTGGCATGGGTGGCTCACACCTGTAATACAGCACTTTGGGAGACTGAGGCAGGAGAATCTCTTGAAAGAACCCATGAGTTTGAAGCTGCAGGGACCTCTGATCATGTCATTACACTCCAGCCTGGGCAGCAGAGTGGGACAGTGTCTCTTAAAAAAAGAAAAGCCTAATTAACATGAAAAAAAATTGCTCAATAAAATGATTCTTTGAAAGAAATTTTCTCCTTTTTTCCTTAAATTCTGTTTATTAAATATCATTACTAAAAGTGTTAGTGTTGATTGGAGGGAAAGGGGAGTTTTGAAGTCTAAATGAGTGAGGGATAGGTGTTACATCAATAAGAGCAAGTCAGGACCACCAAGCTTTGCCAGAATTCTCTGTTCTTGATTTTAGTTTGCATATGTCTATGTCAGAAAGAATAAATCTTCTCCAGTGTTAAGGTGGGAGATCCCCCAAAATAGGGCAAAGGTGCTGTGTCTGAGTTGTCTATTGCAAGGTTTTCAGGAGGAATAGTCTTTTAGTATACACATTCACTGAAATCACTTTATAGTTTTAAAGAGGAGTCTTAGGTACCTTTTCCTTAAAATTTTTAGAGCAACTTGATTTGAACATTTAGAAAAATAAAATCACTTTTTAGATGAAAGAAACGTTTAACATAACCAACATTATGAAGAGAACTACTTGCATTTTATACTTTTTCAGGGTATTTCTATAGTTTCCCACTGATATATCTCATCCCTATTGGAATGTTCTGTTTCTTCACCTGAGAATGATTTAAAACAACTAACACAAGACAGACTCATGCTAATTCTTCTTTACCTACATTATTAAATTCTTAGTTTTCCAGTAAAGTATATGACTGAAACTTAAGAATTTGAATGCTTCTTTGTCATTCTGTGTAAATAATGATTAAAGGCAGTTTATTTTCTTCCATGTCTACTTTCTGTAAGTGTTTTTATTTTAATTTTTATTTATCTGGAAGATTGGCTTAAATTCAGTTTATATTTACTAAATCTCTGAGGTTGTCCTCATTGAATTTTTCTTTTCCTCTTTAGTTTTGGCAAGCGTTCTGCAGGAAGTTTTAGGCGTGGCTGTGAATGCATTGTTTTAGAGCCTTCTGAAATGATTGTGGTAAGAATACTTTTGTGAAGACTTCCCCCCCTTAAAAATTGTGTGAAATAAAAGACCTTTTCACAAACTATTTATAATATTGTATTATATTTTTATAATATTATATATGTTTGTTTGATACCTTTTTTGTATTATGAATTTGAGTTTATAACCATAATATTTAATTATTTACAGAATTCAATTAAATGTGAAAGAAAGCTTAAAAGGGGCAAGCACCTGAGTATTTGGTGTTTGAACTATATAACTCTGCCTATTATAAATGCAATTTAATTGAAGTTTGGGGAGAGTCTTTGAATTGTAGGATTTTTAGATCTCTAAGTGTTGGTTAGAATGAGTGAGTTACTTTAAATTCATCTTAATTATATGTATTCAGGGAACATTTAACATTGGAAAATCACTTGAATTTCTTTAACTAGAAGAAAATTAGGAGACTACTATGCTTAAACACTATGTTGACATCTTTTAAACTGAATTGTATGATTTAAGAAATGTATTAGGTATAAGCTTGTACATAGAACATAGTGTTAAGTAGATATTAGCAACATAATTCTTTTTTGAAGCTTGAACAAAACCACCCGTTACAGTTCTTTCTTACTGCATAAAAATGATTTTAAGGTACGATAATATGTAACCTTTAAAAAAATTAGTAACAAAAAAGAAATAATATGAAAGAGGAGGTTCCCAGTCTAGACATTGAATTGTGATATTCTTAATGTCCCTGTCTAGCATCCTATCTGGAAAGGAAAACCTTGTAAAATAAATGATGGTCAAAAAGAGATGATGATGAAAGCTTTATTCACATTTAATAAAGTATTTGGTAGACAGCTCTAGGTCTATTTTCAGAGAAGATTTGGGGTTTTTCCTCTAATGTAGGAAAGGAAATGAGAACTTCCTTGTCAAAGGTAGTAAATTTTTTGTAAAATTCACTAAAGTTTTTAGTGGAGTTTTACAAAATTTACTTAAGTGAGAATGTGGGATGGTGATGAAGATTTAGGATTAGGAAGAATGTAGGCAGTTACGCAGCACTTTCTAACAGTAGGTCTTGGAAAGCATTCTGGATATTTCCTTGAGACTTTGTCCTCTTAATACTATTTTTTAAATTTTCTGAAGGATTTCTAGTATTCAAAATTTCTTGAGTATTTTATGCTTGCTGATAATACACAAACTAGCAGGTTTGCTGATTTGAGAACAGTGTTGAAATCTAAATTTGCCTCCAGTGTAAGCAGTCACATGAGGAATAACCTAATGTAAACTTTGTTCTCTATTAATTCATTCATCAGAACTTCTAAATAATTTTTTAAATGAGGATAATTTTTTAAACAATACAATTTATAAAGAAAAAGGAAACTGAAGCCACAGAATGAAAGTAGGAAGAGAAACCATTAGGTAATCTACCAGATCCATTCTGCTAACTGTCCTGTTTAAGTCATTTGGGATTTGGAGGTTTTTACAGATTTACTTATATACATGAGACTTTTTTTTTGCACTTTTGTTAAGACAATGCTATTGGTTTCATAATGTGTAGTAATGTATCCTGTGCAATCTTTCACTAACAAATCAGCACAAAGACTACTGAAAATATCTTTCCATTTGAAATTTTGGGAAATGTAAAAGTTACCCATATAGTCCTAAGTGGAACTGAAAATGCCTCTTCATAAAAGAAAAGTTACTCAAAACCAATCAGTTGCAGGGAAGTTCAAACACACTTTAAAGTTTGTCTAAATAGTTTGTCTACAAATGTCTTTGCAAAATGATTGAATATGGGCAACCTGTAAGTTTCTTTCTGAATCTAATATTAATATGTAATGTGGTGTGTGCAGAAATGAAGTTTTTTTGGGTTTTATTTCAGGTGGACTATATGGATGAAAATGAAGAATATTTTCAGCGTCAGGCTTCCCATAGACAGTCTCGAAGAAGATTTAGAAAAATCAACCAGAAAGGTGAAAGACAAACAATTATTGACACTGTGGATCCTTATCCTGTGGGCAAACCACCTTTGCCTAGAGGCTATCATACGGTAAGTTCTACAAATACTGTTTTTATCTTTAGTTTTTTTGGTTGGGAGTTTTTTTGAAAAGACATTTACAGTTTCAATTTCTGACAAACAATTCTTTTTCTATGATATACTTGATATCTAAAGAGCAGTCTTGCTAGAAACACACATGATAAGAATAGTTTTCAAAATGATGTCAGCAGACGTTTTGCTCCTTTATTTCTTAAATGTTCTTGGAAGTTGGGCTTTGTAAAAAGCATATGCAGTTATAATGGGAATGGTTCATTTTACCTTAATCTAAAATTTTAGCCTCTTCCTGTGTACTCCCCCATCTCCACCCAAATGACTGGTATTGTATTTGTTTTTTTTTTTCATAGTAGATATTTTAAAATTCCATATTATTTTTAGTAATCTGAAAATCTTCTTAAAAACCTCTATGAAGATACCTTGAAATATTTCTGATAGTTTCAAAGATTCTCTCTTTTTTTTAATCAATATTTTTTATTATGATATTGTGGGGTACAGTTAAGGGTTAGGTATACAAATATGCTTCATTCAGGCACCCTTGTTGATAAGAGGTGTCTCCCCACAAAGATTCTCTTAAATGCCATAATTCAGTTGATTGTTACTTACTTCATAAATATTTGAAGTGTGAGGAACCTAAGACACAGATAATGAGTGCTTTGTATGAGACCTCAGTAAAGTCACTTTAAAGCCTTATTTTTCTTATTTCTTTGTTTTTTCAAAAAACAAAGTCGCTTGAATTTTTTGATATGTCATAATAACATGAAAGATTGTTTATCTATGCATATAATACCATTAAATAAGTAGTTACATGTAAAATTAATTTTAAAATAAAAATATGAAAAATAATAGACTGTTGACAACTGTTTTACATTTCTCAGTTTTTCTTATTTGTCTTTTTCTTTCTGCAAAATACATAAGAATAGGTATATAGACTTAAACTTATTTGGTTAACTTTTAGTAACTTTAAGTGATATATTTTATACTCACACTTCATATATTGTTTTTCAGAGAGCCGTTTGTTTTCAAATATTTAATGTGGTTTTGACCACTAGCAAACTGCCTACTCCTCTCGCTAACCAAGTACTATTTTAGTTTAACATGAATTTCTTAGTTGAATCATTTCATTGAGCTCATTTGGAAAGGATTGCTTTTTGCTCATCACAAAGACAGCTTTGTTTGTATGTTGTAGAGACTTGCTGTTAATGAAAAAAATGAAAGTTTTTTTTTGTTACCATTGTCCATAAAAGAAGGTAATATTTTTAGTTTTGATCATGGAGTAAGAAAATCTATATTAAAAAGTTTTACATATTAATAGTACTATATAGGTTATAATATTTCAGCCTAGCACCAATCTTTTTAATTTCTTTCTGCTTTGGAATTGTTTTTCCAAATTAGTTTTCAAACTAAGACAGTCAGTGAGAGTGTGGACTGTTTAAAATTGATTGGTTTGATTTTTATAGCCATATTTGTCACACTTCAGTTTGGTGGGCCATCTCATCACTATTTCTCTCTCCCACCCCCAACTTTTCCTTTTTATGGACTACTTCATTCACTTTCCTTGCATGACTCCATTTCTTGTTTTTGTTTTTTTTTTAATTGTTAAGAGATTATTAAAAGAGTGTCTTACCTGCTCAACAGAAACTTTTAGAGCCAATTCAAAACTAGGATGAAGCTAGTTTACCAATAAGTGACATGTTGGTATTAATTTTACTGAAGAAGTTATGATTGGCAACACCATGGTTATAATAAAAAGGATTGGGTCATTTTTGGGGGTGCAAATCTGATTTTAATTTTATTTATTTATTTGTTTGTTTGTTTTTACCTAAGCATAATTTTAATGTAGGAAGACAGCAAAATTTTATTTTGTATATATGACGTCACATGACGAAAAGAATTAATCTTCGTTAGTCTAAAGTCATATTTACTTATTCTTAACAGAAGTATTTCTGTTTGAAAGAAGTTGACTAGTGGGTGAAACAGAGGGTGAAAAACTTGTCTTAAAAATTGCATGATCATACTTCATAGGCGATTTAAAATGATTGCAGGTGCATTTCAAGTGCATGGCTCAAGAGCGTAGAGCACTATACATATAGCCAAATCTATATGTTCATTCTTAACATAATTTTAACATTATCTTCATTTTGGCAGATGTAATATAGCATGTCTGATAATGTTCATCTTTTCCTTTCCTCCTTTATGGCACTCATTTCATTTTGGCTCAAAGGAATGCACTAAATCTCAGGTATTGTAATTTATGTGTGGTTTCCTAACACTAACCTAAGTTTATGTGTGAATTTGCATTGTTACTAATGAGTTTATAATATTGGTGTGTTGCTTGGTCTTGTTCTTTTGTATTTTGCCCAGATTTAGTAAAATCTCTTAAAACTTCAAAACTATCAGTGGTTTAGGTGGTGGCATAAGCTGCTTTATTTGTATAGACCTAGGGATGAATCATCCACCTTCTTTGAAGAAAGCATACAAGTGCAGTCTACTCATTTTAAAGAATGAATGGAGCACTGCTCTTCACTAATTTGCAAAATAAAGAAATGAAAAGAGACAGACAGACATGATGGAACTTTTTTACTTTTTGTGTGAAAACTTGTAGGAAATTTATTAGAAATTTACTCTTTAAATACTATAGACAAAAACTTTAAAGTTCAGGAATCCCAATGTGAGAGCATTTGGGGAGGCCACTGGTAAAATTTTAGTCACTTAGAAAAAAACATAGTCAAAAAGAATTTAAAATCTCTTGTATTTTCTTATTTGTGCTTTATTTTAAACTAGATTTCATGCTTTTATTTTATTCTACATTTTAATTAAGAGACCTGTAGTGATATCCTTGCTCATTTCTTTCATGCTAATACATAACTAACCTATGGTTTTCAGTGTTAGTCTTCTGAAGTAGTAGATCAAATTTGGGATTTTAGGGAATTCTGAGTTAAAGACGAAAAGCTGTTCTACCTCTGTAAACTAATTGGTCAAGTAGCTAGTAACATTAATGGTTCTGTTTTCTTATTATACAGCAAAAAGATCAGGAATAATTTAATGCACATTAGAGGAAATGTATCATCAATATAGTATCTTTGACTATTTTAGGAACTTTGCCTAAAAGCATAAACTATTTGTGTAATTTTTCACATTAAAATGAGACAGTTTTCTTATTTTCTTTACAAGAGTACATATTAAAATGTCACAGGTGGTGTGATTGCTATATGGTTTTTATAGGTTTCATGATGTATAAATGGTATAAAATTTTACATACATCAGTGTTTTCAGCTTTTATCTGGAAAGAATACACCTAAAATATATGTGTGTGTGTATACATACACACACACATTATATATAACTTAATATTTTAAAAGATAGATTAGTATGTAATTGATCCTCTTTTTTTTAGCATGAAAAATTACCAGTTTAATTATCAGTTGGAACTTGGAATTGAACTCAAAATGTGCATTGAGTTATTATGTATACCTTATGTATACTTTTTTAAAAAGTAGATGTGTTACAGTAGTTTAAAACAGAATATAACAATTTTCTTCAGAAACGTGAATACTCATCTAGTCCGTGTAGAATGTTTTCAGGACATTTTTCAAGGCAAGTGTGTGAGGTTTGCAGAGAGAATAGCATTTTAAAATGCAGTGAGAAAGGAAGATTGGAGATAGCTTTCATTAGCATTTCTTACATTTTGATGAGTTGAGATTGAGACTGTATTAAGACTGCCAGAAAATAAGATGTGACATGAATTTTCAGTTTTGAGTAAGTAGCTGATAGAGGCAGGTCATATATAAGGTTTTTGGCAGAGGCTGGACAATTTGGGGTCAGTCACTTTAGAGGCTGACTAGGGACTTTGAACAGACCATGGTTTTCTTGTCTCCAGGTTCAGAATAGGGTAGGAGGAAGAAAAGTTTTGTTTATTTTACCCATAGATTCAGGCCTTCTCTGTATTCATGAATAATTTATTCTAGAAGTTTGTGTGGGTAGCAAAATCTGAATTTCAGAATAAAAATGGAGAGGAGAGATAGTAGGACTGAAGCAGGAAGTTGGTATGTACCACTTTTGTCATCTTTTATTCCTCCTCTGATTTTAATGAAAAACAGTTCTTCCATTTTCCCAGTTTGTAGAGAGGAATAGAGGGAAATATTAGACTGAGGACTGAAGAAAACTTATCCTGTCCGAATTTCATGATTTCCCGCCTTCCTAGACAGGCCGTGAAGTTTAAATGCTTTATGTTGAAGTTCTGATCAACTCTCCACCCCCACTCCTCCTCACTCAGAAATGTAGCTCTACTTTATACAGATCTGAATTAGGGGGATTATTATAGCATAATATAATACATTCATAACGTGTCGATAAATGCAAAATTTTAAAATAATGAAAACTCATTGGTGCTTCTGCTATTTTTTGTTTCACCTCTTCCACACATTTTTTTTAGTATTCCTTTTCTACAATGTAAATGTACACTCCTGAGCACTCTTTAATAAATATGTATTGAATTTTTCAGTAGGTTAGGCTTAATGTTCTTGGTGAGAATGTACCAAATTAATAGAAAATATTGGATAAGAGATTAATGATGTAAATTGAATATGATATGAGGGGAGATCCCAAAACACCCAAGATCTATTTATTTAAAATCGTGTATTTACTCTTACATGTTTAAACTTCAGTCACCTTCAGAGTACTTTCCATTTAATGCAATACACCTATTGAGACACTTTCCACTGTTCACCACAGTTTTTGGATTTGTCAATTTTGATGCCTTCTAGTGCCTCTGCCATTTTTTGTTTCACCTCTTCCACATCGGCAGGACGTTTCCTTTTGAGGACTTTTTTAATCTAGAGAAACAAAAGAAAAGTTGCTCAGGGAGAGATTGGGTGAACAGAGAGGGTAAGGCACAGGGTCCTGGTGTTTTTTGGTCAAAAACTGCTGACCACTGGGTGTGGTGTCGGTTCACTTGTAAATTACTCATTGTGAGATATGCAAACGTCCTGAGAGAATCTCCAAAAATAAATTCACTGAAGCTGATTGCAGCCTCTTACAACAATGCTAGCTGGTCCAATGATGCCGATGGATTCCTAGAACACTTACCTAGTGAGGGAAGCCTGTACTACAAGGTGCCTGTCCTCAAAAAATAATTTCGTTTTTTTGGAGGTTCCCCCTCACATAATATTAGAACTTTATGGGAATAATTTTTTATTATTGTTGGTAATAATACAGTATCTCTAAAATTAAAATATGGCATCAATGTACTACCATTGATACATGTATGAGATTTTTAAAAATCAGTTTTTTATAAGGTATTCTGTCTAATATGGACAAGTTCTTTTTCTTATAATGGCTATATAAGACCTAACCATTCCTAGGGTATATCTAATATATCTCTGAAGATTTTTTTTTTTTTTTTTGAGATAGAGTTAAGTTGGTTTCTTCTTCAGTTAAAAACTTCTTGCTAGGTTTAATTAGTTTCAAAAATTGTTTAGCTATTAAAACAAGTGAAAAATTATAGCACCTAGTTTGTGTGATTATATTTATTTGACTTCATACTTTTTGACTTAAATTATTGTTTTTAAATTAGAAGTTGACAGTATTTCACTCATGTCATGGCTTTGCTTTATCACTTTTTATTTATTTAATTTCTTACTGAGTTGTCCATAGGTTTAATTCAGTATTCACTACTTAACAGTAAGAGGATGTGTTTTGGGTAATATGTCAAGGACTTTTATATCTGGTGAATTTCTTAGAATATTAAGAACTTTGGATTTTTACCTTCAGTTCCTGTTATATCCCACATGACTATTATTTATTTATATGATGATATTTTAAAATATCTTTTTATACATATAAGAAATGATTCAATTATAGAGGAAATGTCTTATTTATTATAATATTTTTCATATTTTTAAAATTAAAATGTATTAAACATTTGTTTGCTTAACTGAACCTAAAGCATTTTTTTCAATATTGTCATCAGTGTCTTTCTGTGACTTATCATAGGAGAAAATCTCAGTATTTTCATTTTTATATGTTTGGTTCTTTAACAAATATTTATTGAGGGCTCATCAAGTTTCAAATCTGTCCCAGACTCTAGAGAGAAACTCTAGAGATGTAAAGGTCTACAACACAGAATCTTACCCTTTCTGATTTGACAGGGAGTACCGATTAAAAACAAAAACAAAAACAAAAAAAACAGGCAACTCAGATATAGGGAAGTACAGGCACTGTAGAGGTGCATACACATAGGGAATCTTGAGGAGTCAGGGATGGCCTCCTGAACCGCTTTAATGTCTTGGCTCAAACAAAAATATTTTGTATAGAAAGAACCCCATTGTTCAAAACCATGTTGAAAGGTGAAATTTTTCATGACTCTAGGGAACACCAAAGAGAGTAAAGCAGGGGTGTGACATTCTGAGATTTACATTTAAATAAACTAATCTGACTCCAAGGTGGAATAGATTTTGGGGACAGGGATGGCAAAATGGAACTGTAAGACCTGGGTAAGTAATAGAAATGGAAATGATGGCCAGAACTTGGCAGTTGGAGTAAAAATTAAAGGCAGGGATTTAAGTAGTGTTCAAGGGGAAGAAAGTAGAAATAATTATGTTACAAAGTAAAATTTTATATAACTCAAATTTATTAATTTCTGATGATTTGCATTGTAGGCAGTGTGTTCTGTTCCAGTCACGTTTGATGACTTTACTATTTATGGATATGAATGCTTGAGTGGTAGTTTGAGATAGATTAGTTTAAAGCAGATTACTTTTTAATCCAGGAAAGCTCAGCAGAAATGTGAAAACTGAATTAGGTAATAAAGGATGGAAAAGAGGGGGTGGGAGGAGAGAGAGAGAGGGAGAGGAGTGATGTATCAAAACTTTTCAAAACATTTTCTAGAATCTGTTGTTTGGATGCCTGATGCTTTGTATTTACATCAGGGAGTCTTGTGAGAGCCATGTCAAAAGTGTCCATTGCTTTTCATGCTTATTACTGGCAGGTTTACTGGTTCCTCTTCAGCCAGATCATGTTGCATTTTAATATCCTGCAGAACGCTCACTGTGGAAAGGTCTGCAAACAATAGGTGGACGTAACAATACTGTGCCATATGTGCTGCAGTTCCTGGCAAAGGCAGCATGTTAACGCTGCTGCAGTGGTCTCAACCTCCTTGCTTGGGGGTGGAGTAGGGGGTGGGAACTATTTCTTTCTCTTTCATTTATTATCAAGTATTTATGTTGATTTAATTTATATGGGTCGGGAAATTATACTATAGAGTATGTATAGAAATTTAAATGTAAATCAGGAAATGATTTAAAACATGGAATGATTTCTCTCATGCTATTAACAGCATGCATTGCAAATTCATGCAAGGCAGTTGAGAATGGTATGCAGTGTGCTGTTTACCCAAGTTTCATCTTCTGTTGAAGGGTGTCTATTTTTATATATTACATCATCTCTGCTACAGAACTCCGGTGTCCACTGGGATTTACTGTTCTTTCATTCCATTTTGAAAGAAAGCTTGTATTGATGTCATAATTGGACCCATCTTTTGGTTGCACTTGGAAATTGAAAGTAATAAGGGTGTTGTGTGGCAAGTCATGCAATATTTCAAGCAATTTATTTGTCAAAAAGATCACTGCGACTTTGTTGTGCCTCTCGTTGTGAACACTGGTGGCTGTCTGTGCTTTTACATGTTCTAAATCTACTTAGCTAAAATTTAGCTTTTAGTTACAATAGTAAAGATGCTTTTCATCTTCGAGTATTTCATTTCATATCATGTGATTTTTTTCTTTGGAAAAGTCTGCTTTGATTTTCAGACCTATTTTCTACCAGTGCTGAATTGGTCTTTTTACAGTTATCAGTTGTAAGTTGTCTTTTTTCACTGTTTGAAATATCAGGTGATTAGAAATGTTTTCTTTTGTTTTTGAATCCAATGTGAAAACATTACTAATTTGAAATACCTCTCTATAGCTAGAAGATACTGTTGACCTGTGGACAAAACTCTAACATTTTATGGAATGTACACGTTAGATTTTAAATCACTTGTGAAAGAAAATATTTTGATTATTTATATTAAAATATTCTACAGATACCCACTAAATTATATGCATATTTTTATATATATATAATGTCTCCTTTATTCTCTCTAACAAATGTCACCATTATTCATGTCTCAATAGTAAACTTTTTTTTAACTGATCAGAAGCAAACTTCCACTACTGTGCTTCTTTAATAACATCTTTATTGAGATATAATTCATATACCATACAATCCACCTAAAGTGTATAATTTAATTGTTTTTATTTTTTTTTTTGGCCAACCCCCCTCCATAACATTAATTTTATCATTTAACCTAGTTTTAAGTGCACAACTCAGTAGTGTTGGGTATATCAGTAGTAAACTTCTGACTGTCTTGAACATATCCATTTCACAGATTATATCTAGCATTCTTTGTGATTATTAAAAATACACATAGGCTAAAAGACAACATTTTAAAGCTCTTTTTGGAAAAAAGAATTGTAGAATCTGCTTAAAAAAAAAAAACAGTTACTGAGTAATTATTTGTATTAGAACAGTTTTTTATGGACTCAGTCTTTTTTCCACCCCTTGAATTTCTCTTTCTTTCAACTGGAAGACAGGTGGTAGTTGGATGTAATATGGAATTTGGAATAGCTGGTCTAGTGCAGAAATGATATGGCAGCAGAGTAGGCCAATATATAACAAGAATTTCTGATTTGGATAAATGACAGAGTAATTTTAAAAGATTGGGGGGTGGGAAAGAAAATATTCATGTTGTCTTTATTTTTTTTAAACTCAGATGTCTGTGAGGATGGCACTTATAATTGGTCACCTGTGATTTCAGTATGATATAGAAGACATTTGGGTGTGTTGGAAAATAAAGTAAAAATCTCAAAATAAGTTGTAATAATTCCCTTTACTAAATATTATCACACTTAGACTTTCTAACCATTTGTAAATGGTTAGAAACCATTTGTAAATGGTTAGAAAGTCTTATAAAAAATTTTAAACTGAACTTTACAAAAGCTGTGTGAATCATCAGGAATTTTGGAATATTCAGGAAATTTTTTAGGAAAAAGATCATTTTGCCATTTGTTAATTTACAAAACAAGCATATCCCCAAGCAACTGGGATGAAGAGCACAGTTGGGCATCGTTGACATTCTTGATGATCCTGGTGTCCATTACAGTGGCATCATTGAGAGGAGCCCTTAATGGCTTCTGTTTTTACATTTCTCTTTGGTATAAACTTTTGCCTATCTTTTGGTACTAACTTTGGTTAGACAGGAAGGGCAACCAACCATCCTGCAGGCGAATTAAGTTGTCAGAGGTTCTGTTTAAGTGGCTATAAACAGGAAATCTAAGGACAGCCGTTAACTGTACTCTTTAAAATGGCCAAGAGGCTGATTGTTTCCAGTGGCAGCAGTCCTCAAGCTTTCTCATCTCCAGACTCCTTTACACTCCCATCATTTTCATGGCTCTAATGAACTTTTGTGTGTATGGGCATCTGTATCATTATTTACCACATTAGAATTGAAACTGAGAAATTTTAAATATGTATTCATTCATTAATTTAAAAATGAAATACCTCGGCATCTTCCTAACCAGAGAAGTGAAAGACCTTTACAATGAAAACTACAAAACATTGCTCAAAGAAATCAAAGATGATACAAACAAATGGAAAAATATTCCATGCTCATGGATTGGGAGAATCAACATTGTCAAGATGTCCATCCTACCCAAGGCAGATTT
This sequence comes from Carlito syrichta, assembly GCF_000164805.1. Classification (NCBI taxonomy): domain Eukaryota; kingdom Metazoa; phylum Chordata; class Mammalia; order Primates; family Tarsiidae; genus Carlito; species Carlito syrichta. The sequence goes on along the minus strand of NW_007074615.1, from coordinate 183,417 downwards.
AATGTATTCTACCCAATCTCCAAATTTAATGTAATACCCATTAAATTACCAGCCTTATTCTTCTCAGACCCGGAAACAACAATACAGAAATTCATATGGAAACATGAATGACCATGAATAGCCAAAACAATCCTCAGCAAAAGAAACAAAGTGGGAGGTATCATACTTCCAGACTTTAAACTTTATTATAAAGTTACAGTAATCAAAAACAGCCTGGTATTGGATGGTATTGGTACAGGAACAGGCATATAGACTAATGGAACAGGATAAAGATTCTGGAAGCAAAAATCTCAATTTCTCAACCAACTCATCTTAGACAAAGCCTCCACTAACAACTACTGGGGAGAGGAGAACCTATTCAGTAAAAGGTGCTGGGAAAACTGACTGACCACATGCAGAGAATGAAAGTGGACCCCTACCTATCTCCATATACATAAATCAACTCTATATGGATCAAAGACCTAAACATAAAACCTCAAACTATAAGAACCTTAGAAAATGCAGGAGACATCCTTATGGAAATTGGAACTGGCAACCAATTTCTGATCAAAACACCAAGTGCCCATGCCATAAGAGATAAGATAGACAAATGGGACCTCATCAAATTGAAAAGCTTCTGCAAAGCTGAAAAAACCTCAAGAGAGGGGGAGACAGCCCACAGACTGGGAAAAAATATTTGCCAACTATATAACTGACAAAGGCCTAACATCTAGGATCTACAAGGAACTCAAACATGCCGAAAAGAAAAACAAACAAGCAGCTCTATTACAAAGTGGGCAAAAGATATATGAATAGACACTTCACAAAAGAAGACATATGAGCAGCCAACAGATACATGAAAAAATACTCAACCTCTCTAACCATCAAAGAAATGCAAATTAAAACTACACTGAGATACCACCTAACTCCAGTCAGGATGGCCATCTTCAATAACTCAAAAACAACAAATGCTGGAGAGGATGCGGGGAAAGGGAAACACTTCTGCATGGTTGGTAGGCGTGTAAACTGGTACAACCTCTATGAGAAACAGTGTGGCGATTCCTAAAAGTTCTAAAAATTGACCTCCCATATGACCCTGCAATTCTCCTACTGGGAATATCCCCAGCAGAACTCACATTATTCTACAAAAAAGATACCTGTGCATGCATGCTTATTGCATCACTATTCACAGTAGCAAAAACATGAAACCAGTCATGGTGCTCGTTGAAAGTAGACTGGATTCAAAAAATGTACATATGCACAATGGAATGTTATACAGCCATAAAGGACAAAATTATGAACTTTGTAGCAGCTTGGATGGATACTGAGTCTGTGATTTCTGTCACAGAAACAAAGAACTGAGTACCATATGTTCTCACTCATAGGTGGACCCTAAACAATTACCATAATACTATAAGAAAGGGATTGGCAGTAGTGGGAAACTGCCAGGGGAGGTAGTAGGGTGGAGGCGGGGGACACGCTTGATCAATAAGAGTACCTTATCTCAAACCAGGTGACATGGGGACCAAAGTGAGTCCCAAACTTTACCTGTACAATGACCATTTGTATACCTAACCTTGAATTATAACCCACATCTGTAAAATAAAATTTTTTTAAAAAAATCCATTACACATTAACATAAGGGTTTTTTTTTTTTTTTTAAGGGAAAAAGAGCTATCATATAAAACACAAGTTTATTAGAAGGATGAGAGTGTTATATACCTTTTTTTGAGTCGGAATCTCACTCTGTTTCCCATACTGGAGTATAGTGGTATGATAATGGCTGACGTCAGCCTCAACCTCCTGGGCTGTGATGATCCTTCCGCCTCAGCTTTCCAAGTAGCTGGAACCACAGGTGCACACCACCACACCAGGCTAATTTTTAAAATTTATTGTAGACACAAGTTTTTGCCAAGTTGCCCAGGCTGGTCTCAAATCCCTGGGCTCAGGCAATTCTCTTGCCTCCAATGCCCAAAATGCTGGGATTACAGGCGTGAGCCACCATGCCCAGCTGAGAGTGTTTTATACTTTTGCAAATATGTGTAATATTTGATCTAATAGATGACAACTGGATTCTCATTCACTTCTGGATTCAATCTGTTGTGAGGAGATCCTCTTCTGGTAGGAGTATATAAAGTATGTGAAGGAAATCTGGCCTTACGCAGATAGATAGTTGAAAAAGGGAAGAGTATTTTATCTGCTCTTAAAAATAATTGTGGGTGTTCTTTGATAGACTGCACCAAAATTTGACATGTGGGAGTTTCTTCAATATTTATTACAATGAGGAATTTAAAACCAAGGAATTGTCTTCTGCTTTCATGGAGGCTAAGTCTGCACCTAATACAGCATGCCTCTTTAAATAACAGGCCTGTGCTGCATAATGACATTTTGGCCAACAATGAACAATTTTAGTCACTGTATGTATGACAGTGGTCCCATAAGATTATGTCACAGTATTTTTATTGTACCCTTTCTGTGTTTAGCTGTCTAGATATACAAAAACCATTGTGCTGCGACTGCCTACAGTATTCAGTAACATGCTATATAGGTTTATAGCCCAGGGGCAGTAGGTTGTACCAAATAGCCCAGGCATGTAGTAGGCTGCACCATCTAGGTTTGTGTAAGGGTACTCTGTGATGTTTGCACAGTGTTTGCACAACCAGCTAAAGAGACATTTCTCAGAATGTATCCTTGTTGTTAAGTGATGCATGCCTATATATCTAAAACTACTTTCTTCTCGGTTCTCTCACTGTGTTTCTAGACTTCTTTTCCATCTTTGTTATTCTCTATTTGAATATCTATTGTCCTTTTTTAAAAAAACTGGCTTCTGTTTTTCCTTTTGTATTTAAATAAAGACGTTGCCTTTTTCTGTTGACTTATTTCTTCTTAGTTAAGACAGTGGCTGGTTTCCTTTGTCATCACAGAGTGTGACTGACAACTTACACTGTGCTCTGAGATTCAAAGTGATTAAATAACAGGCCTGTGCTGTTAGAGCAAATGATTATCTGGGGGATAGAGCTGCCTTTTGAAAAGGACTGGAAATGTCTTCAAATTTGAAATGTTGGGTTTCTCTTGGTGGAAGCTGAAATGGCCACATGAATATTCTGTGTGGTAAGGGGTCACCATAGGCTCGTACATTATTTCTCATGTAGAGAAATTTCTCCTTTAAATAATTGTCTCATTTTCTTCCATGCTGTGTTTTTACTTATATTGTAAATACTGTGTTTTCTAGTAGTTGAGCATGCTATTAACATCTTGTTAGTTTTTGTTTTTAAACCTTAAAAGTTTACTGGATTGAATGGTCTATATTTTAAAATTTTGATCTTGCTGATTTTTATTTCGCTTTATGTCTACAAAAAGCATTTATTTCCCATAAAACACAAGCCATCAAGAAAATAGGTTTTGCTATAATTTGTTCTAAGGCAATCTTTTAGTAAGGATTTCTTTCTTTTTTTTTTCTTTTTGAGTTGGAGTCTTTTGAGTTAGAGGCTGTACTTCAGCCTGTTGCCCAGGCTGAAGTGCAGTGGCACACTCATGACCAACCCAGCGTCGACCTACTGGGCTCCGGCGATCCTTCTGCTTCAGCCTTCCAAGTAGCCAGAACTACAGGCATGCACAACCACGCCCGGCTAATTTTTTTGTTTTTATTGTAGAGATGAGGTTTTGCCAAGTTGCCCTGGCTGGTCTCGAACCCACGGGCTCAGGCAATCCACTTGCCTTGGCCTCCCAAAGTGCTGGGATTACAGGCTGAGCCACCAAGCCTGGCCAGTAAGGATTTCATTTGATGACCAATACATTTCCATTTGTCTAGCATACTGTTGAACTGACGGAGATGATTTCTGAAGTTCATCCCTGATTTCTTGTTCCTTGTCCTATCCTATTTAAAATCTTGTGGGCCAGTTTTAGTATGAATGAATGAATGCCTTATTCTGTTCAGTGTATCATTCTAAATTTATGGTTATGTGCTAATACTATAAAGTGCTACTTTATGACACATGTCGGTGATGTAATCTTGCATGAATATGATCCATCTGGTAAATTGTTAGCAATTCTAACAATTATAATGGTCTGATATGTACAATTAAATATTCTAGTATCAGCTTTGGTTTTTTAATATCAGCATAGCATAACTGATAATTTCAAAGTGTAACTAAAATATGAATAAGTAAAATGGTCTGTTTGCCTTTCTAAGGCTGCTGAGGAGAGGGAGAAATTAGGTGTGTGTTTGGGGCTTTGTTTGTTAATTTATTTTTTTATGAGAATGAAGGTTGAAGGCTAATAGATGACAATTGTTATCATCTAAAATCGTGCCCATATTGGTAGGTTGAACATTTTTTCAAAAAAATATTTAAAAAATTTCTGTGGCATTTAAAGTATTTTCTATACTGAGTTAGTATTCTATATTTAACTATTTCCAGGCAAGTTTACTTGGAAGCCTATCCTGTCTGGAATGTATTTGATTGCAACTAAAGGGCAGGCACTATTCTATTCCTGGTAGTGAAGTACATTGGTTAATGTTACCACTTATAATTACTGTTATTTTCTTTTGAATAAAGACTATTAATCTAGTTGAAAACTTACACATTTTGGTACTTATTTCTAGACATTAGATATTTTTAGAAATGAAATGTTTCTTGAGTTGGAGGTCTCTCTCTGTCGCCCAGGCTGGAGTGCAGTGGCATGATCATGGTTCATTGGAGCCTCAACCTCCTGGGCTCAAGCAGTCCTTCCACCTCAGCATCCTGAGTAGCTGGAACTACAGACATGTGCCACCAAGCCCGGCTAATTTTTTTTTTGGTAGGTACGAGGTTTTGCTTTGTTGCCTAGGCTGGTCTCGAACTCCTGGGCTTAAGCACTCCACCTGCCACTGCCTCCCAAAGTGGTAGGGCTATAGGCATGAGCCATTGCACCTGGCCTGTTTGTTGAAAATAGAATTTTTTCAATAAAGGGTTTTTGAGGGCAGATAATATATTTTTGCAATTATTGTATATACCCTTTGCACAACAGATAATACAGGTCTCAGCAATATGGTAATATGTTGATGTTCTGGATCAGACTTGAATACTTAATATTATTTAGTAATTCTAGGAGTGACATCATAGATCCACCTGCTTTAACAGTTCTATATGAGGATATCACCACAAGGATATTAGTTCCAGCCAACTATACAGCAATCATTAATGGGTTGGTCAAACCTTGAATGCGACTGCTTTTGAGAATATTTTGGAGGGGTAAAATTAACTTGTATAGAATGTTTATGATATGCCAGTGTGCTAGTTTTTGTCTTATATGGTTTCATTTGTCAATGAAACCAGCCTACAGATCTGAACACTAGGTAATGGTATCTTTTCATTAGTAGATAAGCATGCAGAGGCCAAAGAGGGTAACCTGTTCAGTGTTTGTGGTCACTCAGTAAGTGTTAGAGCCAAACATAGACATAGGTGTTTCTATGCCTAATCCACAAAATTACTGATTTTTAAAAATAAATTTAATATTGATTTCTTTTTATGTAATTTAAACTTGAGATTTGACCCAGCACTTTGGGAGGCCAAGGCAGGAGGACCACTTGAGCCCAGGAGTTTGAGACCTGTCTGGGCAACATAGTAAGACTCCATCTCTATTAAAAATAAATAAATAAATAAATGGAAAAAAGGAAAAAATTTTAACTATTGTCCAGTTATCTCTCTCTCTCGCTCTCTCTCTCTCTCTACACACACACACACACACACACACACACACACACACACACACACACACACACGTATGTATATATTAGCCAGCTAGCTATCATCTATCTATATTTTAAAGTAAGGTCATTTTAATATTCTCTCTCCTGCCAAAATAGACAAAAATCTTGGAATAAAGAACAATTACGGGCTCGGTGGCTCAGCCTATAATCCCGCGCCTTTGGGAGGCTGAGGTGAGTGGATTGCCTGAGCCCGCAGGTTCGAGACCCGCCTGGGCAGCGAGACCTCATCTCTACAATAAATCAAAAAAAAAATCAGCCGGGTGTGGTGGCGCATGCCTGTAATTCCGGCTACTTAGAAGGCTGAGGTGGAAGGGTCACCGGAGCCCAGCAGGTCGAGGCTGCGGTGGCCGGGAGTGGCCACTGCACTCCAGTCTGGACGACAGAGTGAGACTCCAACTCAAAAAAAAAAAAGAACAGTTACTACCAAAAAACTTATCCTAAGGTAGATTCATTTCCATTCCTGTCATTTCTCTTTTTCTGCCATTCCATATCATATCGCCCTTTCCATCCCCATGTTGCCACCAGCTGATGTTTGGTAGCATCCATGTTAGGTAAGACACTTTAAGAATGGGAAAGAATTTTAAGAATCTCTCAGTTGAACCACTTAATGCAGTTTATGTTTTTTTCTATATAGCCACCAGCATTCAGCCTCTTCTTTAAGATTTAAATGACAATGAGTGCCGGTATTTCAGAAAGAGTTGTTTATATAATGTGTGTCAAGCTTGTACTTCAGTGCTTAGTACAACATGAGAACTCAGTCATAGCAGTTATTATATTATTTTAGAAAAGAGCTAGTTATTAAGAAATTCTTCTTATGCTTAGTAGAAATCTGCCTCCCTGTAATTTTAGTCCATAGTTCTGGATCTCTTTTAAAGCAACACAAATGAATATTAATATTTCATTTTTATATAACTGTTTCAGATATTTATGAAGATCCTATCCTTTAAACCTCTTTGTATTAAACATTCCTAGCTATTTGTAGCTTTCCTAAATACTTTGTCATTCAGGTTTTCTGCCACTTGAGCACTATGTTTACTCATTATTTCTCCCAGTTACTGGTTGCTATTGTTTCAATAAGGTCCCACAATCCCTCCAATGCAGATTACAACAGAACTTCCTGTCTTCCTTTCTCTGGACATCACAGTTCTGATAATGGAACCTGAGATACATTAAGGTTTTGGGATTATGCTTTGGCTTGTAGAAAGTTTTTGGCTAGCTCAGTTTTACAGATCACCCTTCTATCTCCCACTTCCCTGTGATTTGTTCCTCAAGCCTGATCTCCCCTATCCTGTACTTACGCAAGTGATATTTCTGTAGTGCACTTTAGGTCTTTATATTTATCCTGGTTAAATTTAAGTTGGCTGGTTTTAGCCTACTCTTTTTTGCCTATCAAATTATTTAAAACCCTTAATTTTGACAATATAGGAATTAGACATCTTTTACAGTTCTCCAACCATCCTATGTTTATTTCTTCACCTTAGAAACTGTGGAGCAATTTTTCACAGGTTGATTTTGAAATTTAGGTGGAACTACTTATGCATTCATTCTTTGCTTGAACAACTACTGTTTGTCAAGTATGAAGGATAAAGCATGATCTGTTGTTGATAATATCAGATAAAATGTATGGTTCCTGACCTCAGCTAACTTAAATTCCAGTTTATGGTACAATATTTTCTGTTTTTCTTAAATAAAAACAGAGATAATTAACAATTCATTGTGCTTATGGAAACATATTAATCATAAGGGAATATATTACATGCCAAATTAGAAATAAAGATACTAATTCTTTACATTGGGAGTATTGCTTTGTGAAATATCATAGTAAGGAGTCCTGTTGGAAACCCTTACCCAACCTAGAAAAAGCATGGAAATGATTTGCAGCAAGTGCTCAAGAACTCCCCCTCTGAAACCTTGAGCATTGTAAGATAAAGTCTGGCCTTTAAAAAAAATAGGTTCTAGGAAATGAAGTAAGCTCTGTTAAATCTACTGTTTAAGTCTTCTGTTTTTCAAGCAAGTACTTGTCTTAAAAACCCCATGGTGGAATTTCTCACTGACTTACAGCCTTCTTTATTTGTTTTTCTGCAAGTCTCCATCTCATGCCATCTTTTAATCTTTCCCTTCTAACATGTTGTGTATGAATATTGAGCATATTTATTATAGATAGTTGCTATATTCATTTTCCAATTATGAATAAGATCGAACATAAACAGCTTGCTGTCCGAAACTTTTATTAGAGAGAGACAGCCTAAAGATTTATTTGGAACATACCTGTGGCGTATATCTGGGCAATGTTTTTGCGACTCTCATTTCTTTCTGATACTGAACATTAACTCAAGTAACAGATTCTAATAATATCCAATATTTACAATGTGTCAGGCATTGTGTTGGTTTCTTTCACATTTTATTTCATAATTATTTTTAATCATGAATTTATTTAGTCAAAGTGGAAAAATGAAATTCTAGACAGATTTCCTGTCTTATTGCTTCCAATGGGGTATGTGAAGGACCTGTCTGAGGCATACCCAAGGATGAAATAGATTATATGAAAATGTAGGATTGAGTTTGTCAGGGCCGGGCTTGGTGACTCAGCCTGTAATCCCAGCACTTTGGGAGGCCAAGGCAAGTGAATTGCCTGAGCCCATGGATTTGAGACCAGCCGGGGCAACTTGGCAAGACCTCATTTCCACAATTAATAAAAAATTAGCCGGGCATGGTAGCACATACCTGTAGTTCCGGCTACTTGGTAAGCTGAGGTGGAAGGATTGCCGGAGCCCAGCAGATCGACACTGGGGTGGTCGTGAGTGTGCCACTGCACTCCAGCATGGGCAACAGAGTGAGACTCCAACTCCAAAAAAAAAAAAAAGAGTTTGTCAGATAATCAACTTTTCTTTTTTAAAAGAAATTGTACTAACAGAGGATGTATTAGGTTTAGGAACTAGAAATAAAGCTTCTGATCATACCTACCATCCTTTATTTTACATTGTCTTAGTGCTTAATTGGTTTGGTGTATTCATATAGAAATAGCATTTTGAAATGTCATTTCTTTTGAAAACAAAAAAAATTAAAAATCAAATGTGTAAAATTTCTTTGTTTCCTAGTGTCAAAGAATAACTTCTTCCTGCCATGCCCACAAGTTTTCCTCAACCTCTGTAGTTCTTCCTCTGGGGTAGGAGGAATAGGGAAGACATTAATATACGAAGGGGACCCCAAAATTCAGGAATTTATTTATTAAAAGTTGTGTATTTATTCCTACATGTTTTAACTTCAGTCACCTTCAAAGTACTCTCTATTTGATGCAATACACCTATCTAGTTGCTTTTTCCACTGCTCAAAACAGTTTTTGATCTTGTCAATTTTGATGCCTTTTAGTGCTTCTGTTGTTTTTTGTTTCACCTCTTCCACATTGGTAAAAACATTTCCCTTTGAGGACTTTTTTCATCCAGAGAAACAACAACAACAAAATTTACTTGGGGTGAGATCAGGTGAATAGGGAGGGTGGAACATGGGGGGTCATGCCACTTTTGGTCAAAAACTGTTGACCACTCAGTGGGCAGGTGCGCTCATAAATCAACCATCGTGGAATGGGCAGACACGTTGAAAGAATCTCAACAACAAAAAAATTTAACTGAAGCTGATAGTACCTTCTTAGAACAATTCTAGCTGATACCTGATGTCAGTGGGTTCCTAGAACACTTACCTAATAGGGAAGTCTGTACTCCAAGGGGCTGGCCCTCCAAAATATAATATCAGGATTTTATTTGGAGGGGTTCCCCTCTTGTGTAACTCTTAAGTGTAGTAAATGATATTAAAAATCTGTCCTATTTTGCATTTTTCTAAACTATTAACTCTATAATCTTGTACACTTATTTTTTATGAATGATAAATACGTTATCCTCTTGCTTTCCTTGGGTTTTGATGAAGCTTAATTAAATGTTTGTAAAGCACATTGAGATCTATGGATAAGCACTGTATAAATTCTAAATGTGATTAATCATTACTGAGAAGAGCAGACCATTTTTCTCAATTTTATAGTGATTAGCAAATGAATACTGTAGATGAAAAAATATAAATGAATACAATGATATTAAATGCAGCATGGGAAGCCTTACATTAAATAGTTTTCTGAACTATAGAATCTCCATTTTTTTTAGAGAATCGTTACTGATATTTTATAAGTCATTGGACATTCTTGACACAGGGCAGTAAGTTGTTACATGGTTCTTTTTCTTAGTTGGATCTATTTAGTGCTACTTGCTAATCTAGGTGGTTATGGAGTGGGGTAAATGCAATCCAAGTTCGAGTTACTTCAAGGTAAGTGGTTTATTTTTATTCATGTAAAATCTATAATATGGGATTCTCTTAAATCTTGTGTTTATATTTTGTTTCTTAAGCACTGTTAATCTGGCGTAATTGTGTTTTAAGGTACAAGATAGTGTGGATAATAAAATTTCTGTATTATAGTCATGCGTTTTAAGATGTGTGGGTTGTAGGCATGGAACCAGAGGCTGTGAGAGAGGTCATGCCAAGTCTCAGCACAAAAAAGCATCAGTACCTGAGGTTGTGTGATTTTCTTACTTCACCTACCATCACCACCATCCATCTCCAGACCTTTTTTCATCTTCCCAAGCTGAAACTCCATACTCACTAAATAATAACTCCAATCTCTCTTTCCCCCAGCACCTGACCACCACTGTAATATTTTCTGCCTATAAGAATTTGACTAGTATCTAGAGTATCATGCAGTATTTATCCTTTGTGACTGACATATCATTTAGCCTTATGCCTTCAAGGTTTATCCATGCTGTAGCATGTAGCAGAATTTTATTCCTTCTTAAGGCTTAATAACGTCCAACTGTATGTATATACACTTTATTCGTACATTCATCTGTTGATGAACACTTGGGTTGCTTCTACTTTTGGGTGGCAATTACTTTTAAATCATTTCTGTCCATTATAGAACAATATATGGACTTTTGACAGGAACTAGTTTGGAAGGTCAAATATGGCCTTGTCAGTGTCCATTTTCAGTCAGTGGAGAGCAAAAAGCAGGAGTGCCTGTACTGTGCACCCTGCTGGGCGTTGTAAGTGCAGTAGTGCACGGACAGGGTGCTGCAGACATGGTGCAGCATCATGGAGAGGAGAGTACAACGGGGGAAGCAGGCACTGACTGCTCAGATGCTCTCGTGACTGTACGCAAAATCACAATTGGAACACATAAGTACTTCAGTGAAGAGATCAACACTGCCAAGAGAACTCTCAGGGCATTTCTTTTTCTCTTTTTTTTTTTTTTTGAGTTGGAGTCTCACTCTGTCGCCCAGACTGGAGTGCAGTGGCTGCTTCCGGCCACCGCAGCCTCGACCTGCTAGGCTCCGGCGATAATTCCACCTCAGCCTTCCGAGTAGCCGGAATTACAGGCGTGCGCTACCACACCCGGCTAATTTTTTTTTAATTTATTGTAGAGATGAGGTCTTGCCTGCCCAGGGCTCAGGCAGTCCACTCACCTCAGCCTCCCAAGGCGCGGGATTACAGGCTGAGCCACCGATCCTGGCTAGGGCATTTCACCTACATGTTTTTGGAGGTGAAAGAGAAGACAGGAAAGGGAGAAGGAGAGTTTCAGGCAGAGAAAATAACATATGCAAAAACCCTTTTGTCCATGAGGGAAGCAGCTCTGGAGTGCAGAATGTGAGCATGAGCATGGTATACTTCTGGAAAATGTATAAAACTTGCAGATGATGATAAGTGTTTTGGTCTTTATAGCAGTGGGAACATGGAAGTGTTTTAATTTGTAAAAGGGGCTCAGGGGATGAAGATAAAATGATCAGACTTTGGTTTTTAAAACGTTTCAGGAGGTTAGTATGGTAAATAGGTTGGGTGGATGGGGTTAGAGTTGAATCCAGTTAGTTCATTAAAAAGACTTGAAGTTTTCTAGGCAAAAAGTAATGATCAGAGTGGGATGATGGCAGCAGAGATGAAGAGAAGTCTAAATCTGAAAAATTAATTTAATTTAATAATTAAATTTAATAATTAATTTAACTTAATAAAAAATTGTGATGGGTTGGAGAAATGTTCGGGAAAACCCATGGATGTATAAATTGTATAACAGGATCACTGTGGTCCTTCATTTGAGTAGTACATGGGGTTAGGAAATAGTGAAAGCCAAAGCAGATTGTTAAGAGATTTGCTAGTGAAGTGAGACTGAAGAGATTAGATTTTAACCTTAGGAAAACATGGGGTCTGGGGAATGTTACTGTTTTTGTCTTGTTTTTGAGGTGGGAGAGACTTGTACTTTTAAAAGCCAGAGGTGGAGAACCTCTGGTTGTGGGGAGAGGTCAACTATATGTAGGAAAAGAAAGAAATGGATAATAGAATAAGTCTAAGAAAGGGGTGGGGGTGTATGGGGAGAAGGATCTAGAATAGTGGAGGGAATGGTTCCTATGAGGTATGAGGAGAAAAAAAGTGAATAGGGTGGGTACAACCTTAGGTAAATAGTCAAGAAACACAAGTTAGCGAGCCCTGACAATTCCAGGGTCAGTTATTAATAAGAGTGCTAGATTTTCTGTATCTATTTTCTATTATGTGTACCATTTATAGAGCAATCTTATTGTGAGAAACTGACCAGTGTTTCAAAGTAAAAAGTCCTTATAATTTTTCAATACAATGCAGCCTTTCAAATAACCTTCATATCTAGGTGAAATTAAAACTAATGTATCCTCATTTTATTTCAACTTTCTACCTCTAAAAGTTTGGTTTGATTCTTTTCTTAAAAATAATAAGGGTGGATTTATTTTTTTATGTTGTTTTCTAGGCAGTATGTGCATCTGTGTTTGTGTATGAGTGTGAAAATCACATCTAAATTTATACAAAGCTTGTCAAGTGTGCATTTTATAAATTTTTGATAGATAGTTGTTTACTATAGCATAGCAGTATTTGAGGGTGGGGTAGAGGTCACATCAATTCCTTTATTTTCACCTTGGTGAAAAATCATATTTTAGTTCAAAGCTGTTCAAGTAAGTCCTTGCTCCGTTTTCCCACCCTGTCTTCAGTGATATTATTTGGAGTCAGCAATCAATGGATTCCATCCCTCTGAGACTTGCTTAACCTACAGCTGCTGGTAGAATACAGGCAAGAGCTTGTTACTTTATCTGAATTGTCCATTGCTACCGTAATGAGTGAAATGGTTAAGTAGAGGAGGGGGCGAGCCTTAAGGAATGTGTGTACCATTTGAGCTGAATATTTCAGTGTATATAGGGAGAGGGAGGGTGAGAGAGAAATCCACTTACATCACTAGAACTGCATTGAGTGTGAGCCTTGCAGGTTAAGAGACAGACTACAGTGTCTTGCTTTCTGCAGGAAGCAGCAATGCCGTTTGTTTCCTAAGAGGAATTTTTTATTTAGAAAAGGAAGCTTTCTCTCTACCCAGGAAATGGCTTTCCTTGTGCGTTGCTATGCCAACTGCCTGCAGCCATGGTCCTCCAAAGTAAGCACAATAATGTAATTATATTGGTGTATTGCATTCAGACTCATGATTCTTGAAATTGTGTGTGTGTGCATGTGCTGTGTTTCTGTTGGTGACTCTCTTGCTAGCAGGCATGCTTGTGTTGAGTGTGAGGGACAGACATCATTAAATTAAATGTCCATCAGTGTCATGCTGCTAAGATTAATTGTGCAAACTTGGTTAGTGGAGTGGGACAGAGATCACTGGTCACCACTCTGTCAGCATCATTAGCAGCTAGGGAGGAGGTCCCGATTCACACGCTCTGCCCTGATTTTTTCTTTCTTTCTTTTTCTTGGTTGGAGGGGTTTGTATGTGTGATTGCAGATGAAACAAGGGTATTAACAATGCTTGGCTGAATGCGAGAGCCTGGTTCTTATACCACCCTGACTAATATAATTCTGTATTAAGCCTTTTTGAGAGGAGTCTGTGTGCAGTCAGCCATTTTAGCTTTTTTCTTCTTTTTTTTTTTCTCCTTTTCTTTTGCCTCTTGTTCCTCAGTCTCAGAAATGATCTTGTTCTCTTGGAAGACTGAGAGCTGTACGAGGTTTTCTCGGTCTTGTCATAGCTTAAGATGGTTAGAGTTTCAGTGTTATAAAAATGGAGACGAACATCGTTGTTCGGATTCCTTTTCTGGTCTACAAGTGTGAAGGGTTTTTTAAGCTTACCAGTAGTGACACTTTAAGCTGCAGCTTGGTTTTCCCTCCTCCCTCTTTTTTTTTTTTCTTTTAATTTAATGCTGTAGAGGGTGACTTGCCATCGTGAGAGATTGGTACATGATGTGTAAATTCAGTTCAGCATATGTTTCTTCATTATGAAACCACTAGCAATCCCAGCTAACCATGGAGTTGTGGGCCAGCAGGAGAAGCACTCAGTAAGTATCGCAAATGCTGCTTGTGCTTTGATAGCACGTCATAGAGATCTGCTTTAAAATGGGAATTGTTGCTCTTTCTCTTTAGGGAAAACCGTTTTTTTTTTAGAGGGTAAAATAGTCTGCTTGGAGGAGGGGAGGGTAAATTACAACTGGCTTGCTCTTCCAGTGTTGGTGTAATTTTAAAAATTTTTAAACAAGACCAACAATTCATTTAAAGAAAAATCACTAACATTGAGAAATAATTGGGCAGCTGATTTTTATATTCAGAAACTAACACTTGACAGCTCAGCTTTCACTTAACCCTTGAATAGTTTGCAAAAAATGTTTTTGTAGCTGAATTTAATGAGAGATCATGAGGAAGGTTATTGAGAACAGGAATCTGTAGTGAGGAATTCACATATAGGCTTGAGTGAAGGAGGGAGAGCTTTGGTCATGGATTTGACAATAAAGTGATCAGTGGGACTCATCTGACTTCTTAACATGTATTAATCGGTGATTAAGCAGAATTTTTTTAACGCCATGAAGAAAAGTATTGTTCCTTTCTAATTGATCCCATGAGTCAGTTACGCATTTGTCATGCTGAAATCCCAGGGGCAGCTACTGCTGCTTGTGAGAAACACTTTTCTGTGCCTGACTCCTGTCTCAGGATTGTGAGTTCTCACAGTGCTACTTTTATATCACTGCATTGGGAGTTTTCTGCCATCATGCTAATTCACGTGATTGATATATACATATATATTCATATGAGTGTGTGTGTATACATACACACACACACACACACACACACACACACACACACACACACACACACACACACACACACGCGTGTGTGTATATATAGAATCCCCAAAATAAAAATGCATTCATTTAGGTACTTTTATAGTAGTCTAAGTATTTTGAAATGTCTGTTTCTACATCCTAGCATCTAGCAGTTTATTACATTAGAGTATAGGAGTTATCTTCTATGTATTCTAAAAAGGATGTTTTTAGAATATGTTAAACTTAAAAAATGGACGTAAGTCGTGAGGCTTTGTAAATTTATAGGTAGGAGGCCATGAATTTAGCATATTTAGATGCTTAGGCTCATGAGTATAATTTGGGTTTGTTCATCATTGTAAAAAATTAACAGATTGCACAAGGTTTTCTTAGAGGCAGTGACTCTTAAGGCATTAGCTCACTTTGCCACTGAACTGTGCCATGTTCCTAAGGCAGTAGCTGGGTTAGAAGCATGTTGTGATGCTGCACTTACAGCCCAGCCCCTCATGATGAAGCCCTTGTGGTACTTACTAATTAAGTCTCTTAGGATCAGATCCAAAAAAAGACCAGTCTTATACTTAATTTCACTAATAGGAAGGGTTGTTATAGAGAAGTTCTGTTATAACTTGATTTTATTAACAGGACCTTTGAAATTAAGCTCCTCTGTAGCCATGATTTTTCCAGGTAAAAATAAGAATATTAGTTAAGCTAAACTTGAGGAAGGAACCTGAGAAACAAAAGTTAAACCAATGGCTCCTTATTTACCTTTTTCATATAGCCTTTCTTGAAATAGAGGAAGGGGAGTACTTAAATTAATAATAATATAAACCTAATCAACAAAGAAAATTGTTAGAACTATTTCCTGGTGGGGAGAGGAAAATGCATTGCTGGATTTGTGAAAACAATACCAGTTGGGACATAATGGCACATAGTACCTAAACTAGAGTGACAAGTATCTAACTCTTCTGTAAGTGTAGTTGTTTTTAGACAACTGCTTTATATATCACTAACACTTAGGGTAATACTATGACAAAAGTAGCACCAGTCACAAAATAACTTTGGATCAAACAGGTTATAGAAAACATGTGCCATTTCCCATGATACTGTTGTTAGAAGTTGAAATACTAGAATTTGCCATTTCAGAGTATCATGTATAACAGAGTTGGCGGTTTATGATATCAAGATGCTGTTTGCTTGTTGTCTAGTCTCTTGGTTACATAGATTTTGCTGTTTAATAATCAGGCCTTTACAATTTTAATTGTATGTGAGAAATTGAATAAGAGAATAATTACTCTGGTTCTCCCGTAATAGATGACTCAGTAAATACTTGTCGGTCAAAAATAAGTGAGTCATTCAGCTTATAGAACTTTATGACGTAGCATTAGAACTGATTTCAAATGAGTAAATTTTACTAAATTCACAAACACTTCTGTTTTTCGCTTCTTTGAAAAGTTTGTGGCTTTTTAAGAGGCTTTGCTCTTTTGACTGCAGAAGAGAGTGTGGTACTCAAAAATAACAGTGTTGAATTGGGATAGGCATTTTTCCCTCCCTTGGCTATGATTAGGCACAGTGAGTGAGCTCAGTTGTTCTACTTTGTCAGAATCTTTCAACTCTTACAGGCTTTTATTCTTCTTGTTTTTGTCACTAAACACATACTTCTGTTGCTGGCACATAATAATTGTACAATAAACACTGTTGAATTTCTCATTTAATTGAATTTTTGTGTTAATGAAGTCTCTCTTAACTCTTATTTTATTTTAAAGATGTGGGGTATAATTCAGGGTTAGGTATACAAATAATCATTGTACAGGTAAAGTTTGGGCCTTACTTTGGACCCCACTCCACCTGGCTTTAGATCAGGTATCCTTATTGATGAAGTGTTTCCCCCATCCCCAATAGGAAATTTCTCACTACTGCCAATCCCTTTCTTATAGTATTATGATAATTGTTCAGGGTCCGCTTATGAATGAGAACATGTGGTATTCAGTTCTTTGTTTCTGTATAGATCACTGAGTATTAGAGACTCTAAGTCTATCCAGGTTGCTGCGAAAGTTCATAATCTTGTCTTTCTCTGTGGCTGCGTATATTCACTTAACTCTTTAAACTAGTAAACTTTACATATTTTATCACAATTCCTTCCTCTCCCCATTCTATATAGTCAGCTGATAACACTAAGATGAATACTGTGTGTCACTAGAAATGCACTCACCACTGGGCTATATTTTTATAGTCATGTAGTGCTTTCCATTTGTCTTCAGAGGAATATTGTGATTTTGTGAATATGAAAATACAACAATCTTGTATTTTTTTTTTAAATAAGAAGAGAGCCGGGCTCAGTGGCTCAGACTGTAATCCCGCGCCTTGGGAGGCTGAGGTGAGTGGATTGCCTGAGCCCGCGGGTTTGAGACCCGCCTGGGCAACTTGGCGAGACCTCATCTCTACAGTAAATCAAAAATTAGCCAGGTGTGGTAGCGTGCGCCTGTAGTTCCAGCTACTTGGAAGGCTGAGGCGGAAGGATTGCTGGAGCCCAGCAGGTCGAGGCTGCAGTGGCCGGGAGCGGCCACTGCACTCCAGTCTGGGCAACATAGTGAGACTCCAACTCAAAAAAAAAAGAAGAGTATTAACATTGCAGAAATACATTATGAAACGGCATTTTTTGAAAGACTACTATGAACCTTAATTGTACAGACTATTAATAGATGTCAGATGAAAAAAGTTTTGTAGGCTCAGTAAATTGGGGAAAATGTTGGGAAAGTATTAAACGTCTCTTTACTCAACTTACTGCTGTTTTGAACCATGAAACCCCTCTCTCCCCATTTTGCTCAGCTTTGAAAATTTTGTAATATAGGATGACTTTGAAATTTTGTAGATTAAGATGAATTGTTTTACAGTAGATTAATTTGATGCTGTCACGCTGATAACCAGTTTTTTAGTATTACATTTTTATAGAAATTAATTTATGCAGTGTACTGTATTTATAATAAATTATACGTTGTCTTGATTAAATAATAAAAATGGCAGTATAGATAAGAAAGTGCCTTACTTAGTGGGAAACTGCCAGGGGAGGAGGGGTGGGATTGGCAGTAGAGGGAAACTGCTAGGGGAGGGAGGGGCACACTTCATGGACAAGGGTACCTGCATAATGAACATTTGAATACCTAACCCTGAATTGTACCCCACATCTTAAAATAAAGAAAACAACAACAACAGAGTGCCTTTCTTAAATGTAGGGAATAAATTGTAGTAGCTGAAGTGTTATTGAGCACTTATAGTGTGGCAGGTCCTGTATTACATATTATCTGACTTAATTCTTGCAGTCACCCTCTCAAGAAAGATGTATCATCACCTCTTTAGATATGAGGAAACTGAGATCAAAAAATAATTCTTTCCAGGGGCACATTACCAATCAATGGTAGAGCCATCATTGCTACCTGGCTCTGTCTGATTTCTTTGCCATTGCTTTAGCCATAGACTAAAACTACCTCTACCTAAGTGACCAAGTTTAGTCTAATTCAGTGTGTAGACTTTATATCATACTTTGTATGAATTAGTGGAATACACAACTTGCAAAGGTGCTTGTTTTTTTCCCTGGCATATGGGCATTCCAAATACTGTTAGCATAACAGAGCAGCAGCATGATTCAGATTATTTTACAGAACTTTCCCTTGCTTGGTTCAATCCATAATACATTGATTCATTCTGAAACCAACTTGAGACTTGAGTTGAGATGATCAGGAATAGACACCATTTAGCCCAATTCCTTCCTTCTCCGGCGTTTCTTGTCTGCCCCTACTATGTACTTTTTCTTTTCTGCTGCTTAACTGCTAAGCATACCTGCCTGCCCACAGTCACTCATGCTCTGCTGGAAGCTCTGAGCCTTGCTGTTTCTCCTGTTTCTGTCCTCATGAATCCTGCATATATCATGAAGCTCAGCTTCAATTAAGGATCACCTCTCTTAAGTTTATACTTGCCATGACTCATTTGTAGCCATAAATATTCATTTTATAATAAGCCCCTTAACCAAGAAGGATGTAATATAATTTAACCGTATTGTCTAAATTCCTGTCAGTCACTTAAGGCACTCTATACTCTATATTCTTTCTCTTATAAATGTATAAGACTATATACTCTTTGTATTTAGGACCATCTGGCTTGTTTATAAACCCTTCAGCCTCCTTTTCTCATTTTTCAGCTTGCAGTACTCTTGGCTTGACTTTGACTTGGTCTTTATCTCTTCTATTTACCTCTGCTATCTCTTGAGTATTGATTGAGTAGCACCTAATATGTAATGCTTAATTTTATTAATTCTTCTAATTGCATCTTATAAATTGGTTTTGTCTTTATACTTAGTTGGCAGATTATACCTTGAATGAATTCTCCTCCTTTGGTATACTCTGTATTAAAGATATGGTTGGAATTTAAACTATTTATCAACTGGTAAGAGTACGGTGCAAAGAAGGCTTTTCCAGACTAGAAGAATAATGGTGAGGGCCTAGGGCAGGAAGATGTAGAGGAATGTGAGCATATGGAAGGCTATGAGGAAGAACAATGAAATAATCACTATTGGAGGGGATTGTGTTAGAGAGAAGTAGGTCAGTACAGGTGATGAAGTGGAGGATGTTAGGATACCTGACAAATTAATGCCTATAATTTGATGATGCAGCAAAGGAATGTAACTTTTCTTCACCTTCCCTTCCTTTCTTTTAAATAGAGCAGGTATAAGAAAAATTAGTTTTAAAAAATGTTTTTATTCTACCATGACAATTTGACCTTGTCTGTAAACATTGGGTAGAATGTCCCTTTAGTGCAATTTGATTGATGTATTTCCTTAGCATTGTAGGAAAAAAGCACCAGAACTAATTAGATGCTCGTTTATGCCTCTTTTGGGTTAAGATTCCACCTCTTCATTATCTGATCTTTATTTTGTCTATTATGACAGATATATTTCCTGAGATGAAATAAACTTATCTCTTGGGGAGTTTTTCCACTGTGCTTGCTCGCAGAAGGGCCTGAGAGGAAGCAATATCCTATTGTTTTATTCAAGGACAAGGTCATCTTGTCTTGGATTTGGGCCAAGAAACCCTGGCAACAAATAATAGATCTTTTTATCCCTGTTAGAAGTGAAGAAATGTATCTAGGAACTTGCCAAGGCAATTCATACACCGCTTATATGTAAGATAGAGCTTTTACCAGTCTCTGTAGGACATAGTAAAGATATTTGCTTTTAGTCAGAAGATGTATACTTTATATCTTTGCTTTTAAATATTGGTTAGTAATGATTCATTTTTAAAAACTACTTGAAAATAAAGTCAGTTTAGATTAGTGAAAAAGAATGATCAACTTTTAAAAAATGAATGCTCAAAATGTATCATTAGAAGCTCAATTATTCTACTTTAACCATATTACGATCAGTAGTCAGTTTCTTTTCTCATTTGAAATATTTTATTTTATATGTTTAAAATACTGATATTTAATTTGCATCAAAACAAATGGCTCTATAAGTTTGGTCTTAAAGGTATAATTATCCCTTATACATACTATTACATTTCTTTAGTCCGTCTCTTCCTTACTTTTAGACTGGCTAGCCTCTATAATATTGTATTCAGGTAATCTGTTAGGAATTTTTCCAGAGTGAGGCTTCAATTTTTTCATTTTCCTGTACTTCACAATAGTTATGTAAAAATTATTTTCATAGCTACTTTAAATCCTAAATGAAGTACTTTTTAATATTTTATATGCCTGGTTAAAAAGAATAACTTATTACTGTTATGTCTGTAGCAATCTTCAAACTTTTGAAAGCCTTTTCTATAAATTGAAATAGATCAAGTAGCCATCCTATCATTATATGTTTTATTTGAATTATGGTTTGGTTATGAGCTTTTTAAAAAAGGACTTTAAAAATAAAATGAGTGTCTGAATATATGTACATAGAAATATAAACATGTGAATATATGTTTGTATGAAAATATATTTATGTTTGTAATTTAAATGAAAGTTTTAAAATGTGTCCTTAAGATCTCTATTAATATCCTTGTTCTAAGGTCTTTGCTCTCTTTGACCTCTTTTTCTTTTTCTTCTTTTTTTGAGTTGGAGTCTTACTCTGTTGCCCAGACTGGAGTGCAGTGGCTGCTCCCGGCCACCGCAGCCTTGACCTGCTGGGCTCCGGCGATCA
>NW_007074615.1:146912-162299 GCF_000164805.1 Carlito syrichta | reverse complement strand
TCCACTCACCTCAGTCTCCCAAGGTGCGGGATTACAGGCTGAGCCACCGAGCCCGGCTTGACCTCTTTTTCTTCTTAAAGAAGTGGTCTTTATTTTTGGAGACATGACACATACTTGTGATTATTTACATTTACAATATTAAAAATGCTGGTACTGGTGGCTCAGCCTGCAATCCCAGCACTTTGGGAGACCGAGGTGAGTGGATTGCCTGAGCCCACAGGTTTGAGACCAGCCTGGGCAACTTGGCGAGACCTCATCTGTACAGTAAATAAAAAATTAGCAGGGAGCAATAACACGTGCCTGTAGTCCTGGCTACTTGGAAGGCTGAGGCTGAAGGATAGCTAGAGCTCAGCAGGTTGATGCTGGGGTGACCGTGAGCATGCCACTACACTCCAGCCTGGGTGATGGAGTGAGACTCCAACTCAAAAACAAAAAAGCCAATGCTATTAGTATCGCTTTAGGTGTTATACAGATAGGCTAAAAAGAATAGTGCCTAATTTTTGGAACATGGATTAAAAAGTTTGAGAAAGTAGATACAGATTTGCTGCTTACACAAATATACATATATATTTTCTTTTCTTTTTTTTGAGACAGTCTCATGCCCAGATTAGATTACAGTGGCCCAATCATGACCCACTACAGCCTTGACTTCCTGGGCTCAGGCTTCTTCTGCCTCAGACTCCTGAGTAGCTGGGACTACAGGTGTGCATCACCACACCCAGCTAACTTTTTTTTTAATTTATAGAAATGAGGTCTCACTATGTTGCCCAGGCTGGTCTTGAAATCCTGGGTTCAAGCAATTGTCCTACCTTGGCCATAGGCATGAGCCACCGATTCTGGCCCAAACACGTTGATATAAGAGAGCACACTCAAAAAGCAAATACTGCATTACACAGGCGTCTTCTTAAACTCTTGGTCCCTACCACTGTCTTTCTTTCCTGTTCAGAGACACCTATGCCACAAAGAACTAGTCAGTTGTCACTGTCTGCCATTTCTTCTTCTTAATTGAAACTCTAACATAGGCCTTGTAGTCCATGTTATGTTCTCTCTCATATCTATATCATGTGCTGATATATAATAGTTAATCTTACTTAACTGCACAGTCTGTGATATCTGTCATATCTTCATTACTTTTCAGTCACCCTCTATCAGTGTCTTTGGGACTCTTAAGTCACTAAATAATTATTCCTCACGTGCTTCAGATCTTTTCATTCCATATCAATATGCCAAATTCTCTTTTACAAGTTACAGTGAATGTTCATCATAAAGGCTGTTTTCACAGACATCCTAAGCCTTACATTAATTGATTAATAAAGTGGTAGCTTGAAAAGTTATTTTACAGTTATTAACATCATATTCTTCTTCAGTGAACATTAGGGAAATATATGATTGGTTTACTACTGACTTGGCTTGATTATTAAATGAAACATACTTCCCTTTTCCCCCTTTGTATCCATGTACGGTACTTATATCATGTTTAAGTGTATATGTACAGGGACCCCAAAAAACATGGAATTTATTTATTAAAAATTGTGTATTTAGTCTTACATGTTTAAACTTCAGTCACCTTCAAAGTACTCTTTGTTTGAGGCAATACACCTATCAAGTCGCTTTCCCACTGCTCAAAACAGTTTTTAAGCTCATTAATTTTGATACCTTTTGGTGCTTTTGCTGTTTGTTTCACCTCTTCCACATCAGCAGTGTGTTTCCTTTTGAGGACTTCTTTTCATCCGGATCCAGGGAAACAAACAAACAAAACGGCACAGGGAGAGTAGGGCATGGAGGTCATGCATTTTTGGTCAGAAATTGCTGCATACTCAGCATGGTATGGGCTGGTATGCTCATAAATTCCCCATCATGAAATGGGCAAACATGCTGAAAGAATCTCCAAAAAAAAAAAAAGAAAGAAAGAAAAGAAAATTCATTGAAGCCTAATGCAGCCTCTCACAACACTAGCTGGTACACTGATGCCAGTAGGTTCCTAGAATACTTACTGAGTAGGAAAATCCTGTACTACAAGGGGCCTGCTCTCCAAAAGATAAATCCAGGTTTTTTGGGAATCCTCCTCATAAGTGTAAATCTGTAATCTCATTTCTAATTTAGGTATGTAAAAAAAGCTAGAATTTAAAATTCTGCTAAGTTTATTAGTAAAGGTTGAATACATACCTTGTCTCTTGTGACAAATATTTTTATTGTTTTAGAGTTAATAAAAACACAGATTATAATGGGGACACCTTATTATGGAGTATTTTCAGTAAGCCAACATTTTGCTTGTATTGCTAAAAGTGGCAAAACGTTACATTTTCCTTAATAAAGACAATGAAACGTGACTGCAATAAAACTGTGTAATTGTAATCTTTTGGTTTCCTCTCTTTTTCCAAAAAAAAAAAAAGGGGGTAAACCACACATCTTTTACTCTTTGGGGTATTCTTATTTTTAATAAGTAGAAGCACTCTTTTTTATTTTTGTCAGCAATCAAGAAACATTTGGAGCTAAGTGAGAGTATCATGGCATATAGTTTTTATGGGTATTATGGAACTGAGGAGAATTACTAAAGGTACTATAGTGCTTTTAATACTTAAAGCACTTACTATTATAGTACCTTTAATAGTACTTAATATTGTAGTACTGTTAATAGTAGTGGGAAAGAAAAGATTGCTTAAAGTTCCTTGTTAACAAATTTAGAAAGATTCTTGTAGTCACTGGGCCCATAGTGACTGGGCTAGTGGTGGAGGGGGGAGGGAACAGTCAGTAGAAGTTGAGTGATAAGTAGCTTACAACCCAGGTTTCCAGTGATTGAGAATGTGAAGGGTAAAATTAGCTTTTTATTTGTGACTAATTAATTTTACACTTATTTGTTTTCTTAAAAGTACACTTTTACTTATTTTAAATGACAATTTTAAAATGTGAATGTATAAGGCTTCCTATTTCTTGTTGAAATTCAAAAATGTCAAAATCAGACCAGGCATGGTAACTTACTCCTGTAATCCCAGCCCTTTGGGAGAGAGAGGTGACAGCATTGCCTGAGCTCAGCAGGTCTAGGCTGCAGTGGCCGTGATTGTGCCACTGCACTCCAGCCAGGGCCTCAGAGTGAGACTCCAACTTCAAAAAAACCCAAAAAGTCAAAATCATACTACCTTAGAAATAATATTTACTATGTTTTTGCTATTGTGAATAACGCTACAATAAGCATGCGTGCGCAGGTATCTTTTTCATAGAGTGATTTGAGTTCCTCCAGATATATTCCCAGTGGGGGGATTGCAGGGTTGTTTGGGAGGTCGATTTTTAGATCTTTTAGGAATTGCCACACTGTTTTCCATAGAGACTGTACTAGCAGTGTAGAAGTGCTCCCTTTTCGCCACATCCTCTCCAGCATCTGTTGTTTTTGAGTTATTGATGATGGTCATCCTGACTGGAGTTAGGTGGTATCTCAGGGTGGTTTTAATTTGCATTTCTTTGATGGCTAGTGAGACTGAGCATTTTTTCATGTATCTGTTGGCTGCTCGTATATGTTCTTTTGAGAAGTGTCTGTTCATATCTTTTGCCCACTTTGTAATGGGGCTGTTTGTTTTATTCTTTTGGCATGTTTGAGTTCCTTGTAGATCCTAGATGTTAGGCTTTTGTCAGATATACAGTTGGCAAGTATTTTTTCCCAGTCATGGGCTGTCTCCCTACTCTCCCAATGGTTTCTTTGCGTTTACAGAAGCTTTTCAGTTTGGTAAGGTTCCACTTGTCTGTCTTATCTCTTATGGCATGGGTACTTGAGGGTTCTGATCAGGAATTGGTTGCCAATTTCAATTTCCATAAGGGTGTCACCTGCATTTTCTAAGGTTCTTATAGTTTGAGATATTACGTTTAAGTCTTTGATCCATTTAGAGTTGATTTTTGTGTGTGGTGGTAGGGAGGGGTCTTATTTTAATCTTCTGCATGTGGTCAGCCAGTTTTCCCAGCACCATTTACTGAATAGGTTCTCCTCTCCCCAGTGGATGGTGGAGGCTTTGTCGAAGATGAGATGGTTGAGAAATTGATGTTTTTTGCTTCTGGAATCTTTATCCTGTTCAGTTGATCTATATGCCTGTTCCTGTACCAATACCAGACTGTTTTGATTATTGTAGCTGTATAATAAAGCTTAAAGTCTGGGAGCGTGATGCCTCCTGCTTTGTTTTTTGTTTTTTTTTTGTTGTTGTTGTTGTTGTTTTTTGTTTTTTTGCTGAGGATTGTTTTGGTTATTCGTGGTTGTTTATGTTTCTATATGAATATCTGTATTGTCATTTCCAGGCCTGAGAAGAATGCTGCTGGTAATTTAATGGGTATTGCATTAAATCTGTAGATTACCTTGGGTAGGATGGACATCTTAACAAAGTTAATTCCTCCAGTCCATGAGCATGGGATATTTTTCTATTTGTTTGTGTCATCTGTGATTTCTTTGAGCAGTGTTTTGTAGTTTTCGTTGTAAAGTTCTTTGACTTCTCTGGTTAGGAAGATGCCAAGGTATTTCTTTTTTTAAAAATTTTTTTGTATGGCTATTGTGGATGGGACTGTGCTTTTTATTTGGGTTTCTGTTTATTTATTGTTGATGTATAGGAAAGTGACTGTCTTTTGCATATTTATTTTACACTGAGATGTTGGTAAAGTCCTTTATCTGAGCAAGGAGGTTTTTGACACATTCTCTTGGGTTTTCAAGGTACACAATCATGTCATCTGCGAAGAGGGATAACTTAATTTCCTCTTTTCCTGTTTGGATACCCCTGATTTCCTTCTCTTGTAAGATTGCTTTAGCTAGGACTTCCAATACTATGTTGAACAGGAGGAGTGAGAGTAGGCATCCTTGTCTTGTTCTGGTTTTCAGGGGAAATGGTCCCAATTTCTGTCTCTTTAGCAGTATGTTGATTGTGGGTTTCTCGTAGTACTTCTTACTATTTTTAGGTATGTTCCATCTATACCTAGATGCTGGAGGGTTTTTATCAAGAAGGGGTGCTGGATTTTATCGAAAGCTTGTTCCGTGTGTAATGATATAATCATGTGTTTTTTGTCTTTACATGTGTTGATGTATTTAATTACACTTATGGTCTTGTGGATGTTGAACCAGCCCTGCATCCCAGGGATGATTGGTCATGGTGGATGATTTTTGAAATGTGCTGTTGGATCTGGTTTGCTAGAATCTTGTTGAAAATTTTAGCATCTATGTTCATCAAGGATATTGACTTGTAGTTCTCTTTCTTTGTTGGATCTTTACCTGGTTTGGGTATCAATGTGATGTTAGCTTCATAAAATGATTTGGGAAGAGTTTCGTCTTTCTTGATTGCCTGGAATACTTTCAAAAAGATTGGTATTAGCTCCTCGCATGTTTTGTAGAATTCTGATGGAAAGTCATCTGGTCCAGGGCTTTTTTTGTTGTAGGTAGTTTTCTTATGACATAAACAATTTCCTTGGTTGTTATTGGTCTATTTAGAGTCTTGATATCTACTTGTTTCAACCTGGGGAGGTTGTGTGATGTAAGAAATTCTCCATGTCATTTAGGTTTTTGAGTTTGTTTTCATACAGGTATACATAGTAATCTCTGATAGTCTTTTGTATTTCTTTGGGGTCAGTTGTGACTTGATCTTTTGCATTTCTGATTGGTTTTTTTGGGCCTTTTCTCCCTTTTTCTTGGTCATCCTAGCTAGAGGTCCATCCATCTTATTTATCCTTTCAAAAAGTCAGCGTTTGTTTTCATTGATTTTTTTTTTTTTGTATTTTATTTTTATCTTGTGTCCTGAGTTCGGGCTTTTATTTCAGTGATCTGGACCATGCTGCCCATCAAAAGAGGACGGGATTAAAAAATGTGGTATATATACACGATGGAATATTATGCAGCCATAAAGAAGGATAAAATTATGAACTTTGTGGCAACATGGATAGACTTAGAGGCTATAATACTGAGTGATTTATTACAGAAACAAAGAACCAAGTATCACATGTTCTCTCTCCTAGGCAAACCTTGAGCAACTATCGTAATATGATAAGAAAGGGATTGGCAGCAGTGGGAAACTGCCAGGGGAGGGGTAGGGCACACCTCATCAACAAGGGTAACTTCATAATGAACATTTGTATACCTAACCCTGAATTGTAGCCCACATATTTAAAATTTAAAAAAAGTTTTTTTAAGGGGCACAATAGAAGTAGTAAAAAAATAATGGATGGGTCACATGCAGACTAAAATAAGTGTTGAATTCTGACTTAAAGCCTGCCAGCAGATGTATCTGTGCAATTGAAATACATCAGCTCACTTGCCACTCACTGATAAGGTTTTTTAAAAAAAGAAACAGCATTTACTTAAACATAAAATAATGTAAAACAATTTTATTTAGAAGAGATACCCTTTGAGTAGCTAAACTGTTTTCACTGCTTGTTTTCATTTGTGTTATGGCTATTTGGGCAACAGTTTGGTCTGTGGCATGTCTATTATTAGTGACTGTTTTTTGAAGAAAAGATAGAAAACAGATGAAGACAAAGACAGAAAAAGAATCACAATTTCAGTACTCAGATAAACCCATAGATAATAGTTGGGTACAACTCCTTCTATCATATAAATGTTTTTATAATATACTGTTGTATGAAGTTTGGTAATGATATTTTTTCTAGATTTTATCCCCCCAATATATGTGTGTGTGCGTGTGTGTGTGTGTGTGTGTGTGTATGATGTGATAGATTTTAAAACAACTAATTTAAGAGGCACATTGTAACTGTTACAAAGCTTCTGTCACAAGCTGCTTTGTCTACTTTATAATTTCACAGTTTCCATGTATTATATATTAATATATAACATGTAATATCGCATATTATGTAACATATTAAATTGGGGAGAAAGTTATTTACTAAGAACTTCATTTAGTGTTACAATTTCACCCTAAATATGGGAAAGAGTACAGCATGATTATTTAGCTTAGCTAAAGAAAATATAAACATATGTGATATTTCTTTTCCTTTTCCACTATGTATCATGAGTCTTTTATCACTAAAATCTTTTAATGTGTTTATTTTAGTTAAGCATAGTCCCAGATTTCTTTACCCCTTATTGACTTTTTTCTTATTTCCTCACATGAAAAAAATAACAACCTGGTATAAGAAAGAATTAAAGCATGTCTGTTGAACAACAAACCTCACAAAAGTTTTTAGTGGTGATTAAAAATGAAAAAATCATTTTACTCTAGAAAAAGTAATATTGTCTTTTAGTTTTTTCTCAGAGTAAGGTTACTTAGGCACTATCTTTCAAAAGAAGAGGAGCATATAGATTCTAATTCCTAATAAAAGCGTATTCAGTGTTAGCAAAATAAAAAATTAAAATTAACATTCTGGAGTACCTATTAAGTGTGTGGTTACCCAGAAAAGAAGTAACTCTATATTGATATTAAAAACACTGGTTAGGTTAAAAGAAGTTCGTTTTTACATGAGAACACTCATTGACTATTGTAGCAGCATTCTGAAATTATTTGAAAAAGTGAACCATACCATATATGGGGATACAAAAATTTACAAAACATTGTTTACATTACTGTTCTTTTCCAATCTGAGTTTTTTTTTTTTTTTTAAATTATATGTTCTACTTAATTGCTTTGAGAGAATATTAATAATGAACAACATATTTTGAATGTTTTCTTGGGGGTTTTGTTCAGAGTTCCTTAAAAGGTTAAAAAATATGATTTGAAAATGTTTCCTCTGGTTGGAGTAACATATATTCGAATGCTGAGTAAACACTGCAGATAAATACATAGGCAGGAATGTCACTTGTAATTTGAGTGACAAAGAAGGAAATAAGACTCAAGCTCTACCACAAATAAGGGCAGGATGTAAGCAAGATGTGAAGAAAAAAGGAAATGGGAGGAACTTTTGCAAAGCAAAAGGAACAAGCTTAAAGCTTTATCTCAGATGTGTTCATGTGCAATCTAGGAGCAATGAGTGGGTCAGCCTGGCTGAGATAGAGAGGAAACTGGAGAAAAACCCAATTGATGAGAGGAGTCAGGTTGCAGAAGCCTTTGGATGTCAGGTCAAGGGGTTTTGGCATCATCCTGTGGATACATGTGTTAATTAGAAAGCCAATCACAGTAGAATAGAATGAAATACAATCAAGTAGTGTGGTCATATGACCACTGTATTATAATGTTCATGAGTGTAGTCTTTTAGGGTGACTAAAAGAATCAAGCCATCTCTGTTGATCTGAACATAGTTGATTCATTTCTAACTATATTATGTTATGTGAGCAGGTGACAGGAGCAAGAATTCCTTGGCATTATTGTCCTTAAAATTTTGATTGTATGTATTTTAATAAAAATGTCATTTTCAATCAAATCTAAGATACTGTTGATTAATTCACCTTACTTTAAATGACCCAGTACTTTCTTTTAATTGATTGTAAGATGGTTCCTGATTTCAAAGATGTTAAAATGAAATAAAATCTTAGAATCAGTGAAATGTGTTATTAACCATTAATGTAATTGCATGTTTAATATAATATCATTTGCATATTATAATAATACTAGACTACAGTTGTTTGTGGAATTAGATATATTATTAGCCTTGCCAGGTTGCTTACCACACATTCACTTGTCAAGGAAAATTCAGGGTCCAGATTCATTTGTCTTGGTTATTTGATTGTGAAGACCCTATCTTAGAGTTGCTTATAGAATAGTAGTAGGTGAGAGAACTTCTGACATGTGCACTAACTGTTATGTATGCGAGTTAATAGAAATGTGCAGGGGGCAGCTGGGCCCATCAGGTGGATATGGGTGAGCATGAGTGTATTAGTCCATTTTGTATTGCTATAAAGGAATATTTGAGGCTGGGTAATTTATAAAGGAAGAAAGGCTTATTTTGCTTATGGTTCTGCATGGCACTGGCATCTTCTGGGCTTCTGGTAAGGTCTCTGGAAGCTTACAGTCATGGTGGAAGGGGAAGAAGAGCTGGTGTGTCACATGGTAAGAATAGAAGCAAGAGCAGAAGCAAGAGAGAAGGAGGCACCAGACTCTTTTAAACAGCCAGCTCTTGCATGAACTAACAGTGAGAATTCACTCAATACCCGGGAAAAGTACTAAGCCATTCATGAGGGATCTGCCCCCAGTCATCTACCAGTGGACCCTACTTCTGACTTGGGGACCACATTTCATCATGAAATTTGAGGGAACAAACATCTAGCTGTATCAGTGGGGAATAATGGTGTTGCAGAAAAATGGATTTTGGAGATTTTGAGCACATCAGAGTCATCCAGAAAAGCTAAAACACAGGGTTTGAAGAAGCCCAAGATGGAATGGGGTTGAAGGTAACCTGCTCCCACATTGGCTTAAATACTCCACCCTTGCAGTTGATATGATACTATCATTCCTACCACTAAAGGAGCTGAAATACATTGAAATAATCTCTTAAGTTTCCACGGGCACACTCAGAATGTAGCAGTAGATGGAAAGAGGGAGTCTCAAAAGTGAAACTACTCCTAGTACCCTGTCTATAAAAATAACCCAATTTAGGTAATAGTTTGTACATGAGATTATAAAACTGTAATCTGACCAGTTTTGACCTTTGTGAAGAAAAGTATGTGAAGAGATTAGTAAGCAGTGTAGCACAGTGGTCAGGGGGTTTCAGGGCCAGGCACTTGGATTTATTGTCTGGTTTCACCACTCACCTGCTGTGGAACCCCCTTACCTGGAATCTTCATTTATAACATGGAGATAATAGGGTTATGTGAAGATTAAATGAGGTTAAAAGGGCTTATCATGGCTCACCATAAGTACAATTCTTTTTTCTTTTTTTTTTTTTTGTCCTGCATTATTTATCCTGCATTATCCAGGAGGTAAGGAAAATTAAGTCTGTCACTCAAGTGGGCCGGAGACAGTGCAGCTGCTGTTCTCTTCTTTGCTTAAATAATGAGTCCTTAAGTTGATTTGCCTCCTCCCCACTGCCACACATTCTCAGTTCCATACTTAGTGCAACTTTCTGTTTACCAATTTAGGATTAGAGTAAAAAAGCAACAGTAATAATATTATTAGCTAAAATGGAAGGTTTCATATCTTCTAGGCAATGTTGAAAACTTTTCACGTATCTTGTTTAATCCTCACAACAATGTAAGTGTACTGCCCCTATATACTGAAGAAATCGAGGCATAGGGAGACAAAGTAGTCTTCTCAAAGACACAGAGCTAATACATGGTGGAACCATTAGCATGCTTTTCTTATACAGATAAACACAGACATTTGCTCACACAGATCTACTTGGGAAGGCTGTGTGAAATACCTCCAAACTTTGTGCCTAGTACACAGTTGCAATTATGGACAATTCCTTTTGTTTCTATAAGGATTATCATTCTCATTAGTAAGCCTGAGAACAATTTGTTTATTCCTCCCCCTACATTTAGGGTTGATTTTCTTTAGTACACATTTCAAAGAGATTTCATATGTACATGTAACTAATATCATCCCCACCATAAAATGGAGAGTGACTTTACCTTGCTCTTGATGGAAATAAAAGCAGTATATTTTATTCCTCTTCAATCTTGACCAGAATTGCAAGAATACAATTTTGTTTTGACTACTTCTTAACTCTTTACAAGCATGTTTTCTCTTGTTAATTTAACCTTTTAGGAGGTTACCATGCGTATCTGAGATTTCCCACCTGTGTGGTTCTCCATAGTCTCCTTTTTTAGACTTAGGAAAGAATCCTGCTTTGATTTACTGTTTGGGTGGTATGAGTGATCTCTTAATTTGTTTCCAGTTAGATAAATAATGTATGAAAGGCTAATTTCAGCATATACCCTAATGAAGGAGTTTTTTCAACCAGACGGATTTCACAGCATTGTTTTAGACATTTAAAATACATACAAATAAATAAATAATTAGGTTTATCTTTGTTACACTTGACTGTGAAATATAATGATACCTTTGAAAGCTATATTAAACTATATTTTAGTCTGGCCATGGCAGAGTGACCTGAACTCCAGTGATTATGGTCCTTCTTGCATTAAGCACAGTACTTTCTTGGCAGTTCTAGCGGCCTGGTGTCTAGTCTCTATTCTCTGAGGATTGTAAGTAGCATGATGGTGGGCGCAGTTGGAGTAGGCAGGATAAGAGCACATCCCTCATGGAGTACGTCCTGCGTGCTGGCTTTACTAGCCACAAGTGTATACATTACTCTTTTCTCTATGTTATTCCCTTCTTTAAGTGTTATCCGGAGCTGCTGTGTAAAAACATATGCCTTCAGTTGGCTTATAAAGTTAATGAGTCGCTTTGAAGTGTAACCCTGAGCCTGAAAGCAAACTGCATGCAGAATGTAATGTCACAGTGCAGCAAAACTTATCAACAGTGCTCATGTGTGTGGTTTTCCAGCATTCTGATAGACATATTATTTGAAGCAAAATCGCCTAAATTTTTTCAGCTGTGGACCTTTTCTACATTGTCATAGGAAGGATTACTATTACAGTTAGGCTTTTTTGTGTAGTAAAACAACAAAATACTTTATTTACAAAAAACTTGCTTGGGCCAGGCATAGTGGCTCATGCAGGTAATTCTAGAACTTTGGAAGGCCGAGGTGAAAGGATTGCTTGAGCCCAGGAGTTTGAGACCAGTCTGGGCAACATAGTGAGACCTCATCTCTACAAAAATCAAAAAATTAGCCAGGTGTGGTTGTGCGTGCCTGTAGTCCCAGCTACTCAGGAGGCTGAGGTGGGAGCTACCCAACCAGGACGTTGAGGCTGCAGTGAACCATAATTGCGCCACTGCACTCCAGGCTGGGTGTCAGAGTGAGACTCAAAAAAAAAAAATCTTGCTTGAAGTCCTTGTTTGATGTTGACTAGCTGTGCAGTGTTTGGACAAGTCATTTAACTTCTTGAGGTTTCTGATTTTACTAAGTGCTTTTTATATAAATATGATTTTCTTTAATCATTAGACAACATTAGGAGCGAAGTAAGGTTTTCTTCATCTTATAGATGAAAACTTGAGGCTTAAATAAGAAAGATATAACACGTTTATGTTTTCAGAATCTCTGCAAATGATATAAAGCCCTATGTGAATGCCAGTTAGACGTTAGATCATAATGCTCTGGTCATTTGTATGTGGCTTGGAATCTCAGCTCTTCTTTGCAATCGTGTGATACTCAGCAGATTGCTTAAATATTCAGAATCGTTTCTCCAGTTCTGTCGAGTGCTATTAATGATGCATACTTCATACGTTTTGTAGGACTTGCATATCTACCACATGGTCTGACACACAGTGGCATCCATGAATCCTACTCCTGATTTTCCAGCTAGAACATTTTTCTTTTCTTGATTTTTAAAAAATAGAATGCTGATGGTGATTTGGAGATTTATTTTTCTTTGT
This sequence comes from Carlito syrichta, assembly GCF_000164805.1. Taxonomy (NCBI): domain Eukaryota; kingdom Metazoa; phylum Chordata; class Mammalia; order Primates; family Tarsiidae; genus Carlito; species Carlito syrichta. The sequence continues at coordinate 149,958 of NW_007074615.1, read as the reverse complement.
CTGATTTTGTGTTCATAGACCACAATTCTCTATTGGACATCTGAGATCAATTTGCTTTAAGATCCTTCAGTAACTACTTTATACAAATTGGTACTGATTTGCAAAATAGCTCATAAAAGATCATAGTTGATATGAAAAATTTCTGCTATTTTTTTCCCCTAAATACTTCAAAATTTTCCCCACTTATTAAGTGATTTTGTGCAAGTGGAGCTGCTTAGTAAGACCTGTCTTTGTAGTCATTTCGTGTGTGTGTTTGCAAGGAGGTATTTTTAGATAGTTTAGCTGAACAGCAATCTGACGTCTTTAGAGGAGACATCAGTTCATTATGTGGATACAAATTCTATGCTTTCAGCTTTTATATACCAAGTCTTAATTTAAATCTGTTTTTCTTGCCTTTTCTAACGAAAGAGACTATATCATGGTATGTATTCTATATCTTCCTAAGGTTGGCCTTTCTAGTTAACCTTTGCTTAAGAAATGATCAAGGTAGAAATGTCTATATTGCTCACAACTTAATATAGATTATAGAAGCATAGAATTTTGGGTCATATTTAAATATGCCATTATACATTATATTATGCAGTGTTTTTCTGTTGCAATATGATTCAGGGATTTAAAATAGTCATTATGGGGCTCATAAATCCTGCTTTCTTCTAAGGAAAAAAATGTAAAGGCCAGGATGTGGGAGTTCTATATCTTTTAACTGTACATATTGCTTTATCGGTTAAAAAAAAAAGCCTCCTGTTTCATGAAAGGTAATTGAATGCTGAGCATGTAAGAGGAACATGATTATTTGCATTATTATTGCTCTAAACACAGTATTTATATGAAGCTATGATAATGTCTTCTTTTATCTGGTTCTTCTCATCCATTTCAAAATACTGGGAAGATAAGCTTCTTATGGCTTAAGAAAATTAATGGTAGTTTGTGATACCTGTTCTCACTAAAAGGTGCCTTTGGTTAATAATAAATGGAGAACTTATTTTTTCTAATATTACTATAGCTAATTTTGGGAAATTATCCATATAGAATTTAAAAAGACTTAGAAAAATTAATTTTCCAACATATTTCTTACACATTTTCCAAAATTTAAAAGTTATGTCTACTACATGTCAAAATGTCAAAGCTTGAGTGAAAACTTTTGTTATTTGTGCAACTGTTTTATCTGCATTGGTGTGAAGCATCCAGGATTGAAAGCATGGTTTAAAATTTTAATTTAGTTATTTGATAATGTGATAATGATAAGGCCACTGGGGACTTTAGAGATATTTTAATTATTGCAATGAAATGTATCATGTTTTGCTTTATATTGCAAACATGAAGCATTATCATAGAGAAGTGAGTTACTTAATGCCAAAGAAAGACACATCGTCAGGAGTCAGGTTAATAATGGGCATCTGTCTGACAGTGTGGAGATTCTTTATTCTTAAGAAGAAAGCAAATAAGTTGTGTGTGTGTGTGTGTGTGTGTGTGTGTGTATGGAAGAATCAAATAAGACATTTTTGTAGTATAAAAAGCAGAAAGAGGAAATCTAAAGCCATGACCTTTTAAAAAAAAACCCTTTCTTGTTCTTAAAAATTAATGGTGTTATGTAATCATTTAAGAATTTAGCTGAAGCCTGATATTAAGTGACTCAGATTCCCAGCTTCTTAATGATGCATCTTTACAGTGAAATTCAACAGTTGCCAGATTCTTAAGCCATGAGTTCATTTTCCACCCCCTCCCCAAATTTACATGCAGTAAAAACTGAGAATCTGTGCCAAAAGAGGTGTTAATAGTGAAATTCTTATATGCTAATTGTAACATATTTGATTTTAGACTGTTTCACAGTGAAATGATCTATATTTCAATTTACAAGACATGACCAACTTCAGGCTAAAGTTTCTTTACTGAAAAGTAGCATAAAAAATCTGGCTTCATTTGTACCTCTTCCTGTCACACCCCCACCAGAACAACAATTGTTTGGAGTTGTTTTCCCCAAATCAACCAACTGAGAAAAGCACTTGCCTTCTTGAAACACAGCAACACAGTAGTATACTAACCCTGTCAACTAAATATGCCCTCATGTGGGCCAGATCTTTCCTTGCCTCAGCACTGACTTGGAGAGAGAGAACTTCTGGCACTATAACCCCAAGGAATCCTTTAGGACTTGGGAACTTCAGCATCTCACAAATTTTTTTCTAAGAAATCTGGTGACTCTAGCCAACCTAGGGACGAGTCAGGTTGGAAATATTAAGGATGTGTTGTTAATTTCTACCCTTGATCCTTGTGGCCATGCCCGTGCATGCACGCACTCATGCATACACACACGCACAGTCATTTGCACCAGAGATAAGTGAAATGGTGTTCTTGTGGGGATATGTAGGGCCTGATTTCTCAGATGTTCATTCTAATAGACACTTCATCTCTTTTTCTGTATTAAAGGTGGCTAAATCTTTATTTTTCTGGTGACATTCACTTAAAATATCTCATAGATTTGAACCATTATTAACTGGACTCTATGAGATACACAATTCTTGACAATTGTGTAACTTATCAGCTTGTCCCTTCTTTCATCATGTAAGATAGTTACCTTAAAATTAAAGGTGTCTTTTCTTAATTTTACCCTAAATTTGCATTGACTAGAGATTTTTTTTCCCCACTTCTATTTCTTTCATTTTTATTTTCCAACTTTCCATAATTGGCACAACCTATTAGAATAATCCTTGTTTAGTCATGAAGATATGCATATATCTGGTTTATATGAAGCTATCTAGTTTACAAGCACCAGAGAATCACAGGTGTTAGGCCATGGCCTCCGAATGAAGAAGACACATAAATCAAAATTTCTCATGGATTTGCTTGGTGTGTTTTGTTATTGCTGTCTTTGTCACTATTTTGTTTTTATTGATTCTAATCTTTCAGTGAATTGCTATATAAAGGAAGGATTCTATCTCAGGAGGTTTGTTAATCTTGTTGATAAAACGGAAAGCATTAAAGAACAGAATTTTTTTTTTTTTGAGTTGAAGTCTCACTCTGTTGCCCAGACTGGAGTGGAGTGCAGTGG
>NW_007074615.1:63910-146706 GCF_000164805.1 Carlito syrichta | reverse complement strand
GGTCAGCAGATTGCCTGAGCCCGCGGGTTCAAGGCCTGCCTGGGCAGCGAGACCTCATCTCTACAATAAATTTTAAAAAATCAGCCGGGCGTGGTAGCACATGCCTGTAATTCCGGCTCCTCGGAAGGCTGAGGCGGAAGGATCGCTGGAGCCCAGCCGGTCGAGGCTGCGGTGGCCGGGAGTGGCCACTGCACTCCAGTCTGGGCAACAGAGTGAGACTCCAACTCAAAAAAAAAAAAAGAACATAATTTACTTACAAAGATGCATCAATTCAAATAACAAACATCTAACCATATTCATATTTCACCTGAACTTTTATTAGGTTTCTATATGTGGAGGAGGCACCGGGTATTTCTCAAGTTCTTTAAAATACTTTTGAGCAAAAATCTAGATGTTTAAGCAAACTTTACTTTAAACTATAAATGGATTCTTTTGTTACATTCCTATGGGGTACTTGAGACCTTTATCTCTTGTTACTCCATTTGTTCATTAATTTCAAGAATCAATATCGCATCACAGTATGGATCCAGAGTATCCTCTTCCTCATCATAATAGTTGACTTGATCATTTATTGCTGTATTTGTGTGTGTTAACATATAAGCACTTACTGAGCAGGTGAAAAGTTTTATAAAGTTTTACCCAAAAAACCGGACATCCATTGATTCATTATAATAAAATCAAGCCTATTTAATTGCCTACTTGATATTTTGGTGTGGATATTGTCATTTGACATGGCAAAACAATACTTGTTTCCCCAGCTGCCACCAAAACCAAAATCAAGCACACATACATACTCACAAACCAACCAACCAGTCAGTAGACTCTTGTGGGTCTCCAGTTTTCCTCTTCTTAAATCATTTGGGTTGCCATCTACTCAGATACTGAAACCCCAGACCTACAACTTATCTTTGGCTCCCTAGGTTACCCAAACCTCCATATCCTCGTTTATCCTACCCTCCTGACCGTGGATTGATGCTCTTCTCTCCATCTCCAGCAGTGCCATCTTGGTCCAGGCTACCACATCTCACTGGTACTGTTCCAGTGATTCTTAGTATTCCCCTTATTTCTCTTCTTGCCCTTCTTCTTTGTGCAGTTCTTCACACTTATAAAACATAAATCAGATTTATAAAATATAAATCAGACTGTGTCATTTCTGTACTTTTAAAACTCTTTGTAACTCCCTGTGCACTTGAAGTGGAATCTGCACTCCCTATAAAACTGCATGAATAGCCTGCTTGTTCTTCCTACCTCATTTTGTGCTACTCGCCATTGTATCCACTCTGCCTCTGCCACTTCGAATCTTTTGTTCATTTAACAGACCAAGCCATGGAGCTGTTCTCCTAGTTGTTTCTTTTGCCCACAGTTAGATCTGTGATCTTTACCTGGCTGGACCCATGACTCACGGATCTCAACTATAGAAGGTGTTCCTGGCAAGCCAGTCCAAAGTAGCCACTGAGGAATTTCTATTGCACCATATTATTCTCTGCCAAGCATTTATTCTTATATTTTTCTTTGTTGTTGTTGTTCATGTTATTAGTTTGTTTATTATGTCTTTTCCATTGGATTGCAAGCTTTATGAGAGTAGGGAACCTATCTGTTAGGTTCATCACTCTATCTGGAATGCTTAGAATGTGTTTAACACTAAAAAGCCATTTAATAAATATTTCTAGAATGTGTGGGAGAGGAATTAATAAAAAGTACAGAAATGTAGGTATAGGCAAGTATGTCAGTATGCTCAGAATAAGTAGATCATTGTTTTACCCTGGGAGGGTTTTTTTCCCCCGACCTTGTGGCAAGGTTAATTTAGACCAAACTGAATTGGGTATAAAGACTGATGGCAGTAGTAGTTAGTAAACATTAATCACTGAATAGTCACTTTAGCAGTCTCAATTATAAATTACGATTAACACTGTTAACTATCACAATTTTTATGTCATGTGATTCTTTAATATTCAACATTTTAATAAAATGTGGAAATAAATACTTTTTTACCCAAGCAGCAAAAATGTTCTGGTATAAGCTTCTCAGGATTTTTAGCTGATATGAAGCTTGATAAATACAGACATCCTATTTAGAAAAATATTAGTATGAATAATTTTGACAATCAAAATGTCTTTGAAGGCCTTCACAATAACTCAGTGCCAGAAACCAGGTCAAACTACGTGTTTCACTCTTTAAGTAGTAGGACTTGACACTTGACCAGTAGCATATGACAGTTATGTGCTTCTCTACGAGCAATCATATTTTAATGTGTGTATACTATGGAACTGAGGTTAAAATACTGTGTTAATTTTGTTTACACACATGATAAATTATTAATAATGAATTCTAAGTTTCTTTTCTCTTTTAATATTTGTAGGGTTTTTTCCATAGAATACTTTTTTAAAATTAATGATACAGTTTACATTGTAGAAAATTTGGAAACTATTCAAGTTACTTTTTTTCTATTATGTAAAAGTAAGATCTGGATTCTAGTTTTAGCAGCACTATAGCTAATTCACTTCTCTTGATATCAGTTCTCACAAGTGTGAAATGGGAAGATTATACTAATGAGTTCTTAAATCTTTCTAGGTCTGCATTGTGCTTTTAGACAAAGACTTGTATTTGTACAATGCTAGAATTCTTTCACACTTGTTTTCCATTTGTTCACACAACTATCTTGTTAGGTAGGCAGGACAGACCTTGTTATGTCTATGCTTCACTAGTGAGTAAATCGAACTGGAAAGAATTAAAGTGACTTTCTTGAGTCACACAGCCAGCTTGAAACTAGCCATGTATTCTCTCTATAATTTCCTATTTTAATCTTTGATCTGCTGATGCTAATCCTGAGTGATATTAGGTACTTGCTCAAAGTAAGTATCCATGTTTAATAAATCACCACTTTGCAATAACTTGAGAAGTTTTACAATCTGACCTTAGAAATCGGGTTTTCCATCCCCATCATTTATAGTAAGCCAGTACTAATTACTAAAGTATCGTAGCAATCTGTGTCACATAACTAATCACTTTTATGTTGCTTTAAGCAGATACAAATTTTATTTTTTGAAAAAGTTAAACAGTTGAATACAAAGACCCCTCTAAAGTGCAATCAGGTTAGGTTTTGAAAAGCCATTTTTAAGTTTTTTCCTGTAATCTAGATGGCACACCTCATTCCTTTCTAACTTGACTTCTCAATTCCATTCTAACTCTCTATGATCTATTCCCCAACCTCCTGCCAGAATGATCTTATAAAATATTGATGGATCTTGTTAACTACCTGTTTAAAATACCCACTGGCTTCTCACTACACTCAGAAAGCCTCCTTTTAAAGTAGACTTAGCTCTGTAGCTCTGACCCCGTTTGTACCACTCACCTTGAACTTCTGCTTTAGGCCTAGGATATTCCCCTCTTAGGGCCTTTACCCTTGATATTCCTTCTGTAAAGCTTTCCCTCTAGATCTTTGTTTGTCTGGATGCTTTGCATTTATTCACCTCTCACCTCGTATGTTATTTTCTCGAGGCCCTTCCAGGTTTCCCAGTCTGAACTAATAACTTCTTCATCAACCATCAGCACCTGTTACATGCCCCCTGTTAGTATTGTCTGTATAATACTTGGTGATAACTGACATCATTTTATTTGTTTATTATTGCATATTCTTCATTTCCCCTTCCACTGTCAAGCCCCCCTTCTCCCTCCAGGAGTGCAAATTCTAGGGAGGAGGGATTTTGCCAGTCATTGCCATATCTCCAGTTCCTATAACAATGACTGGCTTGTTGCAGAATGCCAGTAAGTCCTTGGTTGATTAAGCAGGTAAGTGAATCATATAGTTCTGAGGAGAATTCTTATGCTTTTCATCTGTGACCCTCCTCTTGAGATCTATAAAGATAGGAAGTTAAAAATTTGTAAGTTCTGACGTTTTGCCCTGAACTTTTTTGTTTCTGGCTTTCAGGAAATCAGAACTAAATTTATCAATTAACTATAGTTACCGTTCATTGTCTTTTAGTTTTATTCTAGTTATAATTGCCGGTAGAAAGGGGTTGACTGTAGATTTCGTAAGCAAGAGAACACCGGGATCAGACAGTCTCTGTTTGATTTTTCTCAGCCTCAGGATCTTTGACTCTAGAGTTATTGTTCATTGACTTGTTTATTAATACATACTACATTTTAGGCATTATGTTTGAAGCTAAGGAAAGAGTGGTGAAAAAGGCAGATGTATTTTCTTGGACTCACCTAGAGAGAGCTTCTGTGACAGGCAACATTCTGGGTGTCACAGGAGCATCTTAAGGAACTTCTCACTTCAGGAGGAGGGTTTAGAGAAGCAGCCAGCCCAAGGGTGGCAGTGTTCTTCCAGGAGAAGGAAACAACAAAGACCCAGGAGAGAGATAACAGGGTATATAAAATAACCAGAAATAGCTTTATAAATTTAGTACAGACTGAGGTGAAGAGAGATGAGTATGAAAAGACCAAAAGGAGAAGATAGTGGTGTGCAGTGGTTAGAAGTTTAAACTTTTTCATAAGAGTAAAGAGAAGCTACTAAAAGATTTCAGCCAGCGGTGACGTGCTCATATATGACTTTTCCTATCATCTTTTAAAGTTTTACTTGGGTTGCAACGTGGAGAAGAGATTGCTGGAAGAAGCAAGACAGGACAGTGCAGTGCAAGAACATTAGACTGAAGTCTCCTATCAGAGTGCTTTCACATGTAGTGGGAGCTCGATTCATTTTATATGTTTTGATTTTCCTGAGGTTTCCTATGCAACTTCTAGATTCTAGAGGTTAAACTGTTTATATCTAAAGACATTTTCAAGTTATTAGTGCTTTTGTGTGTTTGTGTGTGTGTGTGTATGCGTGCGTGTGTGTGCATGTGTACTAATGACACCACAGATTATATTTAACCAGTCATAAGGTTCTGTAAGTGGATTTTAATGAATGCTATTTTATTTCTCTGATTTAAACCTAGGATATAAATCAATATACATACACGTGAAAACTTAACAGAAAAGTTCAGAGAAGGGAGTTGATGTTGAAGAAAGTAAATTAAATAAACTTGATAGAGTAATGGAATATTAAACGTTTGTATTAAGTTAGGAAGAATTGAGAGCTGCTCAATTGATTATGTAAATAAATCTTTGCAAATGACTGAGAAGGTCAAGAAAAATGCTGGAACACTGGCAGAAATGAGGGTATTAGGAAGGAGTCCTCTTATGAGGTAATATGTGCTTCACTGGGTCTTTGTAATGCAGACTATTCATTTGATGGCATGTGTTTAAGGTTTGCCAAAAAAAAAGAAAAATCTATTAGACTTCTTGCAATTTATGAGTATATATTCCTGCTGGCCCTAGGCAATGAGTAATGCACCACAAATGTTCAGTCAGTTCTTGTATAGTGCCCTCCACATAGCCAAAGCAGTGAAATTATCTGGTGTGCCAGAGTTAACATATCAAGCCCTTGAAAATAATTGTGAAACTAAATGTCTTATATTGAAGTCATTGGAAATAAATGCTAAAATGAATATCTTTTTTTTTTTTTTGAGTTGGAGTCTCACTCTGTCGCCCAGATTGGAGTGCACTGGCCGCTCCCGGCCACCGCAGCCTCGACCTGCTGGGCTCCGGCGATCCTTCTGCCTCAGCCTTCCAAGTAGCCGGAATTACAGGCACGCGCTACCACACCCGGCTGATTTTTTGATTTATTGTAAAGATGAGGTCTCATTGCCCAGGCGGGTCTCGAACCCGCGGGCTCAGGCAATCCACTCACCTCAGCTCCCAAAGGCGCGGGATTACAGGCTGAGCCACCGAGCCCGGCTAAAATGAATATCTTTATCACTGAAGTACAAGGAAAAACAGATATACTAGACACATAAAATTAATACCCAGTATTTTTGTTGTTATCTGCTTAGGAGGTGTTATGTGATTTTTTAAATTTAAAGGTTATTGTCTAGCTCAGTTGTAACACTCATAACTAGAGAAGTAGCACCTGTGGTGCTGTTTGAATGGAATCTAGAAAAGAACCATTAGATGTAGGATCGGGGATGTCATTTAAAGTCAAGGTTATTTCCTGTGTGTATGAGATGTGTGTGTTTGTGGAATGGGGTGGAACTTTTCAGTACATAAAGCTATATAGCCAATGTACCCATAAATGATAACTTAGAATAGATGGCAGCTTCACAGTTGAGTCACTACCCATGGGACATCCATTTAGACAAGCTACGGTGCTGTAGTTTGTTGATGGCCTCTTGGTACAGATTGTAGTCAACATCTTTTTCTTTTTAAGTAATATGCACTTACTTTTAAAGTTTTCTTTTTCTTAACACAAAAGTAAGACATATTTATATTAACAACTTTGGAAAATATAGAGAAGCAAAAAAAATTTAGTTATATATAATCTTGTCCTGCAACTATTGTTATCTATTTTCTATATACCCTTCCATAGTCTTTATTTTGTATAGTTAGTGTACATAAACCATATTGTATATAGTTTACATATGTAAAATTGTTTCATGTTGAAATGAGGAAAATCTTTTGTGCAACAATACTGCCTTTGCTGACATTTAAAATTTTTGAATTTTTGATGCATATAAGTGCTCAAAACCCTCCTGTGGCTTCCCATCTCATTCAGAATAAATTCCAAACTCTTTACCATATCTTCCCTACATGATTTCATCACAGAAAATCTTTCCACTAGGTCCCTCTTCTTTTCAGAGCTTATGCTGACCTCCTAGGGATTCCTAAAACACACCAGAGCCTTGATGTTCATGTATCTGAAATGCCTGTTACTCCTGTGTGTGTCTGCAGGGTACAAGCCATTGTTCCATTCAAATCTTTTGCTCCATTGTTACCTTAGCAGAGGAACTTTCTACCCTTTGAATCCTGTATCTATATTAATTTTCAAATTACTTACTCCTGTGTGTCATATTCTTATTTCAACTTCCTACCCTATACACAAAAACTAGGATATACAGTCTTTGGAATCAGAGATTTTGAGTACATTCATGCTTCTTCGTAGTAAAATTAAGTTTCTTTGGTTCCTAGTTTTTAAAAGACTAAGACAAAATTCAGTGTATTTACCCTCAAACAGGCAACTCGTTTGTTGAATTTTATGAGTATAAATCAATCAACCAAATAGGTGACTTCTAGACTATTTTTTCATTTAGACTATTAAGTAGTACTTTTTAAGTACAATTATCTGGAAGTTTTGTATTGCTGTCATCTAATATTTGTGTCTTGAAATTTGAATAGATATTAGTGCTCTCCAATTTACAGGGAATTGAACAACTCAGAATATATTTTATTCCTGTCTTTGGTTCATAAGGTACTATTATACTTAGTTGCTTTTGTTTCTAAGTTATATATATAGCATAACAACATTTCATAAAATAGTAATTCCTTTAGTGATATGCTAGTTTCATCTCAAGTTTATACAAAGACAGATATAAAGTATACTTTTTTAACATGTGCTGTATACAAATTATAAAAAATATGTTGTTTATAAAGTATGTGTGTTTATAGATATACCTTGTATGTATACGTGTGTACATGTATTTCATGAAGATGATAAGATTACAGCTATTCCTTTGGGAAATAAGTGAGTATTAAAAAACACCACAGTTTTCTCCTCAATATCACATCTTAGAGAGTCATCCCTGTTTTCACATCAGTTTCTTTTAATCTTTGCTGAATGCAGTGCTTACCACTACTTGACCACTACTTGACAGTTTGCTTGTTTGTCCTTTAATTATTTGTCTCCACACACTAGTTATAAGAGCCATGAGAGCATGGGCTTTATTTAACTGACTGCTATATTAAGCAAACCTAAAATAACGTCTAGCATACTGGTTCCAGTAAATGTTGTTTGACTAGATAATTGACTGAATAAGTAAATGAACTCTAGTGTTTATTTCATCCCAACTGCGCATAGGACTTTGAGATGATAAGTCAGGATATTATCAGAGTCCTACCCACTGCTTTGTGAGGAATTTAGAATTTTAATATGGAGGATTTTTCACAAGTAGATCACAAAAAATGATCCCAATATTTGTATGACTTAAGAGAATTTGTTATATCAAACAAAGCAAAATATAATGGTTCAGATACAGTAGAAGTTTTGCGGTTTTTAAATGATCTTTTATATAATTCTGAAGGTGTTCTTGATTGATGGACAGTTTTCTTGTGGGTAGTAATTTAGGGTTCCAGGCCCCGTCCATTTTATGCTCATTACTCTTGACCTTCAACACAAAGCTTGTATTGTCTTGCAACAGAGGCTCTCTGATGGAATGGAAAAGATCATGGAGGGTCCATGTAGAAGATTGTTCTGAGTAAGGTGTGGAAGTGACATAGTCACTTCTGATATTGTTTATATTCCAAAGGCTTTGACTCGTTTATTTTGGCATATACATAACTAAGGGAGGTTGGGAAATGTGATCTAGCTGTGTGCCCAGCAGGGGTCACTGGTGCATGGCTAGCCAGGCTTGCCCATTTTATTGTATGTACACGTAAGTACGTTTCAGTTGGCTTATAAGATAGTTTTTATAACTTGTAAATAGTTAAAAGTTACTTATGAGTTAATATTTTTAATTCTCTGTGATACTTTCTCTCCATACCCAGCTATTTATTTTTGTTCACAAAAAAGGCAGCCTGGAATCCTCCATGGATCCCATAGGAATCTTATTTTCTTTGACTTTAAGCACTTATTTCCCGAACTCCATGATCCATCGAGAATTTTTTCAGTTGGGATAACTAAGCACAGTCCCTTTGGGGCTCATCAAAGTTGTTTTCTAACTGATCACAGAGGCTGTCTTTTGGTATCACCCTCCTTCTCCAGGGATTGTTGCTTCCATAACACCAATCCTACTTGATTCTAGAAAACAAGAGAACTCAAGCTTCAGTAACTGTAGAATATTATCAGTAGTGCTATATGGATGATATAATTGTAATGATATGCTTGTAGTCCAACTACTCTCTTTTGTAGACATTCATAGATTTTGGAGCCTGTTACCTGAGAGCTTTGCATAAGACAACTGAGTTCTTGGAGCCTCCATTTCTTAAGCAATGAAGTGTAGCATCTGGGTTCTTTATAAGTACTAGAACAAAGAGACAATGTTTTAAAGATTAAAACATTCAATACATTGCTCATTATAGTATATAATGTATATAATATATAGTACATGACCCCACCCTCAAATAATAGCAGTAATTATTACTTAACATTACAAGAAAATGTATGAAGGAGTTTAGGATTTAAAATATGTGAAATGCTATTTCCCAGAATATAACATTTTGAATCATCTTAACTCAGTGCCACACTTGCTGTGTTTTTCATTGAAAGATCTTGGACTGAGTGACCTAGAGAATTTTTTGGAATCTGTCAGAGAAAATTATGCTTTTGGATGAGTAGTTGCTGATGGTTGAAAATAATAAAGGAAGCTGGGCTCGGTGGCTCAGCCTGTAATCCCATGCCTTTGGGAGGCTGAGGTGAGTGGATTGCCTGAGACCGTGGGTTCGAGACCCGCCTGGGAAACTTGGTGAGACCTCATATCTACAGTAAATCAAAAATTAGCCAGGCATGGTAGAGCACGCCTATAGTTCCGCTACTTGGAAGGCTGAGGCAGAAGGATTGCCGGAGCCCAGCAGGTCGATGCTGCGGTGGCTTGGAGCAGCCACTGCACTCCAGTAAAGGTGACAGAGTGAGACTCCAACTCAAAAAAAAAAAGAAAAGAAAGGAAAGGAAAGGGGATTCTGTGCAGAGTGTGTGTTCGTGTGTGTGTGTGTGTGTGTGTGTGTATGTGTTTTGAGTTAGAATGGAGTGTCTGTGGCTTGAAAATCATCATTAAATTGTGTTTCTTAACAGGCAACAGGACATTTCTTTTGGCCATATATACATGATAATTAATCAGCCACTTCAATACTTCTGTGGAAACTTATATAAATAATTGGACTGTTCTGTTTTTAAATCTCAGATATATATTTTCATTTTGAAAAATGCAATTATCTTTTCAGTGACATTTTCAGTGTTTCTGATAGTAATTCTAGAACTTCTCTCACTATGCCAGATAGCATTTTTTTTTTTTTTTTTTTTTTTAATTTTTATTTTGAAGATGTGGGATAAAATTCAGGGTTAGGTATACAAATGTTCATTATGCAGGTACCCTTGTTGATGAGATGTACAGGCATCATTCTTAAAGTGATAGAATTAGTTGAGTAGCTTAAGTGTGTGTGCATGCATGCATACATGCATAAATTTTTTTCTCAAATTTCAGATGTTGAGGAAATAATCTATAAGGCAAGGTTTTGTTTCTGCCAAAATTAACTGTCATAAGAGAAGTTTCCTTAATCTCTTATAAGGTTTTCTCTCAATTTAGTTTACTTAAAAACAAACAAAAAAGTCCTTTTCAATAAGGAAAATAAAACAGAAATGACCCCAAGCAATTTAGTTTGAAGTACTTATAAAAGTCATATGATAGGGCTGGGCACAATGGCTCACACCTGTAATTCCAGCACTTTGGGAAGCAGGAAGATTGCTTGAGCCCAGGAGTTTGAGACCAGCCTCGGCAACGTAACGAGATTTTCTTCTCTACAAAAAAATCAAAAAAATTGGCCAGGTATTGTGGTGCAAGCCTGTAGGATGACTGAGCTGTTAGGATGACTGAGATGGAAGGATTGCCTGAGCTCAGGGGATCAAGGTTACAGTGAGCTGTGATCATGCTACTGCACTCCAGCCTGGGTGACACAGTGAGACCCCCAACTCAAAAAAAAAAAAAAGATTAATAAAATTTAAAAAATAAATAAAAGTCATAAGATAGAATTGATATAAAGGAATTAAATAAGTTTTACATCAATTTAATAAAGATTCCTGTATATATGATCTCAAAATTGCAATTATTAGATATTAATAACCATACATATTTTAAAGATTAATTTATAAAGCAAATAGTAAACTACTGTTATTGTAGAAAACCTGCAGGAAAAATGAAAAACCAACTTCATTAATTTTACACAGCACTATATCATATATTAATACATCTCTGTCTCAAACAAGTTAGAAGGTGTATCAACTCTGTTGAATGACTTAAAAAGTAAGTCAGCTTTGCAATGTTAAAGTCATTGATGTTGGAGATGCAGATGTTAAGTTTTAATAAATTAGATTCATGAGTGTCAGAAATTATTGTAAATTACTATTTTATTTTCCATGTGATTTTGAAATGTATATGAGAAACCACACTAAATAAATTGATATAAGTAGTCATTTGACCATTTCATCTATACCTATGAGAGTTTTCAAGCCAACTAGCAAATTAATAAATACATGAAAGTTTAGTGTGTGAGTGTGTGAGTTCCAGAGACCTTCATCTGGGGCTGTCACCTTTTCACTGTATGATCTTAGTACACGTCATTTTTCTGTACAAAGTATTCATAGTAAATATCTATTCATAAGATTGTTGTAAGAATTAAATGAGTTAATACATATGTGAGGGCTTAGAGCAGGGTAGTAACCAGTGTACAGGTGATGTTCTTATTGTCCTACCTTTGGGAAAATGGGGCAAAACCTTATAATTTGAAATATATGGTACTTAGATCATACACTTTCTCATCACACTGAAGGATTTTCTGTTTTAAGAGATGTTCATATGGGTTTCTTTCCCCTCAGTGCTTTCTTTCAACATTCCATAGTAAAGACTTTCTAAAAGTATTTGCTTTGAAACATCAATCATCTTGTGACTAAGAGTCTCTTTTCAACCAGAATACTTATTTTGATTATTTATTTTCCATTCAGGGTGTCCCAGGTATACTATTTGTGTTCAGATTATCCCCATTTCATAAATGTAAGAATGAAATTAAATGAAATTAAATTAGGTTGTAATTTGCCCACTGTTTTTTTTTTTTTTTTTTTCATTAATCAGTATTTTTTATTATGGTTTTGTGGGGTACAGTTAAGGGTTAGGTGTACAATGACGTTTCATTCAGGCACCCTGTAGATAAGAAGTGTTTTCCCATCCCCCGACAGATATTTGCTACTGTTAATCCCATCCCCCTCCCCCCCATAGTTTCCCAGTACCATCAGTCATTTTCTCATAGTATTGCATTGGATGTTCAAGGTCCATTATATGAGTGAGAACATGTGATATTCGGACTTTTGTTTTTGTGAGAGGTCACTCAGTATTATAGACTCTAACAGTGGGCTTTCTGCCTTGGGAGAGGGATAGGGTACTACATTTCAGTAGCTAATTTTGGCACATAAAGGCATATGTTTAGACAGAAAGCCATGTGAAATATTCATGAATATAAGTCATAACTTATCAAGTCCTCTCTGTTACAGCTTCCTCTAAAACATCATAATATAAAAAAGTAGCAAGGAACGTTTGAAATACCTCCCCACGTGTGGTGTCTCTGTTCGTTGTTCTCTAGAAGCAATGTGCTCAGATTGACTGGAGTAAAATTTTGTGGTTTAACCACACCTACTTTGTAGTTGGTGTCTGGGCTAAATACATACTGTTTCAGAAGCTTTTGCAGTCAAACAGAACAAGACAACACACATAAAAGCCCAAACTACCCAAGTTGTTATCACTTTGAGAGAATTCTAAACTGTGAAAGTTTGAATGTTTATAGAAGAGGATAATTGGTCAGGCGAGGTGGCTCAAGCCTGTAATCCCAGCACTTAGGGAGGCTAAGGTGAGAGAATTGAGCTCATAGGTTTGAGACCAGCCTTGGCAATTTAGCGAGACCTCATCTCTACAGTAAATCAAAAAGTCGGCCAGGCGTGGTAGCACATGCCTGTAGTTCCAGCTACTTGGAAGGCTGAGGTGCAAGGATCACTTGAGCCCAGTGGAATGGGATGGCCTTGAGAGTGCCACCGCACTCCAGCCTGGGCGACAGAGTGAGACGCCAGCTCAAAAAAAAAAAAAGGATAATTGGACTATAAGCATAGCATGGCAATGAGGTTATTTAGTTTGTAAAAGTTATTATGATATTATAAGCATTGGGTTCCTTTCTATATAAATACATGATTTATTCAAAATGTATTATATAGACTTTTAGGGGAATATAATAAGTAAGCTACCGTAATAGTAGTTTTTAAGTATAACAGTGTCCAAAAAAAGTGGGAGTTTTTTCCTCATTGAATTTGAAAAATATCTGAGGTAAGATAGTAGAGAACCTTGACTGTAAAAATGGCAAAAGGATTGAAAAGTAAGAGGCATCTGTCAGGTAGATGCTATAGGTCACAGTGATTATTTTATTTGGTCACTATATTATGTTATATTGATTTCATAGAAGAAACTGAGGTACACAGAAGTTCATTGACTTGCCCGAGGTTGCTTGACTTAGGAAGTAGTTAAACTGAAGATGAATTCATATATATCTAACGTGAAGCTTATGCCTTTTGAGCTGGTTAGAAGCTAGAAGAATATTAAGTTCTTATGGAGTATTAATTTTTTGGCAGATTTTCTAGTAGATAAAAGCAAATAAATTTTTGTAAAACAATTTCTGTAAGACATAGGCATATCAACACTTTAAAATGTCTGCATGTAATTAAATCAGAAAATATTGGGTCTATCAGTTTATTAAGTTATTAACTTGTGACATATGTAGAAAACTTTGATTTCCTGACATTATGTATATTTATAAACAAAATAAGTTGTATGTTGTACAAAAATTTTTTTATCTTTGCTGTGTGGAATACTAATGGATGCTGTATTCAAGGATGAGAGTTGTATCTAGGGCATATGTTAAGGGGTCATGAAGTAAAGTCAAAATTAGTTTTGGTAAGTTATCCAGGTATGATGGCACACACATGTAGTCCCCAGCTACTCGGAAGGCTGAGGTGGAAGGATCACCTAAGCCCAGGAAGTTGAGGCTGTGGCGAACCATGATCGTGCCACTGCACTCCAGCCTGATGAATATTTTAATCCTAATGTTTATTTTTTGGTTTTCTTAAATCTGATTCAAAGAAATAACAGTTGATCAAATTATAAACTGTCCTTTATGAACTACTAAATAATATTCCTGCCTTATCAATCTGTACATAAAAACAGGTCAAAGAATGTCAGAACTAGTAGTATCTGAAAAGATCAGTAGTAAAAAGAAAAAAATAACAACAGGGTTTGGGTATGTATATGCGTGTATGTTTGTATGTGTGTGCATGTTCAGAGACAGAGAAAGATATAAATTGTTTATACAGTGCCTATAGCTGGATGACTTTGGTCACTAAAGCCCTTTCTGGAAATAGCTCAATAACCCACTGGTATGCTGTTTAGGTATTGGCTATAGGAATTTTGGAGCTAGAAAGGACCTGTGCTTTGCACAGAGTTGGGCCCATGGTAATCTGGGACTCACACTCTACTTCAGTGGTTTCTGCCTGCCAGTCCTTCTGTACATGCTTCGTGCATCTTCATTTATTTAAATTCTGACACAGACGTTCAATAAATGATGGATGAGTGATGAGTGAAAATATAATATTTATTATTTTTATAACTGTCTCAGAGAAAAATAGAAAATATATCCAGTAGTAATACTGATTCCACCTTATAGAGCTTAAAAACATAAGCTTAACAAATATACACAAAACTCCAGTGATGATATGGGAAAAGAGGATTAATTTGGGTAAAAATATAAAGTTAGTTTTTAGTCACTACATGTGGTATTCAATTTACCTTAGGTAGTGTTATTCAAGATTAAGCTGTCTGAAAAGGTAGGATAGATTCCAAAGATCACCCAAATCTTATGTGTGTTCTTTTGTAACTATTATTTGAAATAAAATGACTCCAAGGTACGTTTGGGAAACTATCAGCCAAATAAATATCAGTGGACAGCAACAATAGTTTTTTTGTTTGTTTTTGTTTTGTTTTAACTACCTGATTTGTCAGAATTCCGAAAATAATATGCATCAGAGAACACGGAACTCTCTTTTACATAGAACACCTGCTGAAAGTAGATGCCACAAAACTCATCCAGTACACTTTTTAGCTGGATTGGGGTGTCTGGTACAGTCCACATATGCTGGACTGTATCAGTAATTCAGAGATACTTGGGAGAGGAAGGGAAGGAGAAAGAGGAAAGCCACTCTGTTGCTACTACACTATTACCACTATTACCAATTTTAGATATTTTACCAGTTGAACAAAGTATTTACTCAGTGGTGTCAGGGACTTCAAGTCATCTGTACTTATTACTTTTATGTTCAAAATAGAGTTCATCTGTTAGCTAGTAATTCTATAAATGCCAAACATTAAATTAATTAATGATCTGTGGTTCTCAAATGCCATAGATCAAGTTCATATGTGGAACTTGCTGTGTGTAGAATTGTCTTTTTTTTTTGAGTTGAAGTCTCATTCTGTCGCCCAGGCTGGAGTACAGTGGCACACTCACGGCACACTCACGGCCATTCCAGCTTTGATCTGCTGGGCTCTAGCGATCCTTCCACCTCAGCCTTCCAAGTAACCGGAACTACAGGCGCACGCTACCATGCCCAGCTAATTTTTAACTTATTGTAGAGATGAGATCTCACCAAGTTACATTCATTTGGTCTTGAACCCATGGGCTCAGGCAGTTCACTCGCCTCAGCCTCTCAAAGTGCTGGAATTACAGGATAAGAAGCCACCGAGCCCAGTCAGTACTTTCTTTTTCAAAACTAATTATTGTAGCATCACAGTTTGTCCCATAAAATAAACCAAGCTATTATACAGTTGATGCTCAGACTTTATTAATTTTAGGTTGATGCTAATATGCTTTATATAAGCATCAACCTGAAATTATTATAATCTAATTTAAATATGTAATTAATATAATCTGATTTAAATCTTGGTTTAAGAATTTGATTTAAATATTACTCTTGTTTCTTACATATATAGCAAAGTTTGTGGTTAAACTTTGATTCAATCATTTGACTAATAGTAGTTTATTAAAATTGTGAATTCACTAGCCAGGCATGATGGCTAATACCTGTAATCCCAGCACTTTGGGAGGCAGAGGCGAGAGGATTGCCTGAGCTCAAGGATTTGAGACTAGCCTGAGTAACATGGCGAGACCTTGTCTCTACAATAAATCAAAAAAGTAGCCAGGTGTGGTGGCGCACGTGCCTGTGGTTCTAGCTACTTGGAAGACTGAGGCAGAAGGATCGCCTGAGTCCAGCAGGTCGAGACTGTGGTGACTATGAGCATGCCACTACACTCCAGCCTGCACAGCAGAGTGAGACCTACCCCCCCCAAAAAAATTGTAATTCACAAGTAGCATATTTTAGGACTGTGGATTGTTTGATCCAGGAAAATCTTGAACAGTAATATATTTGCAAATCAATATTTAAAATGTGTAAATGATAGAAATGAAAACTATAAATGAGAATTGTGTTATGAATGAATTGCTCGGAGATATATTGGTATAAGATTAAAATGTATTTTGTGTTAATTTTTAAGGAATTAATTATTATTTGATTTTATTCAGGTAATTCTGTATATAGTCCCAGCTTCATAAAATTTTCTTTGTTTTTTTCAACAGAATTTCTGTTGAAATAGTGGCTAGAGTCACAAGATAATTCACAATCCTATTTTAAGCTGGAATTTAGTTAAATAGCATACTGATATGTAGTAATTAGCACCTGGTCAAACTTACAAAAGTTTGGGATAAGTGAATCTTGCTGTCATGTTGTGCCCTTTTTGTATATTTTACTCAGACCATAAGCTACATTCTTTTTAGGGGTCTTGTCTTGCCCTTATGCCCTTAGGTTAAAATGTAGGTAACTGCACCTATGTCTGCTTCCTGACTCTTAACCTGAATATGATTCATTTGTATCTTAAAAGCTTTATTTTTCCTAGGCATGGGCTTAGATCTCTGTTCTATGAAAATGTTGTGGCAGGACCAAATCCGTGTATTTCAGACTCTTCCCTCATGGGAACACCTTTTATGACTTCTCCTACTCCAGAACTTGACTGACGTGTATTGTCAATGAAATTTAATAATACTATTGTTATCTCAGTTTGTAAAAAATAGATTGTAAGATTTCTTGAAATGGCATCTATTCTTGCCTCTCTTATCTAAAGAGGTATTTAATTCATGCTAAATTATTGTTTAATTTATCATTATACATAGATAATAGGGGGAAGGGGATAAAAAACAGTGTTTAAAAACTATGTTTAAGTTGGGCATGGTGACATGTGTCTGTCCTAGCTGTTCAGGAGGCTGAGATAGGAGATTTGCTTGAGCCTAGGAGTTAGAGACCAGCCTGGACAACATAGTGAGACCTTATCTCAAAAAAATCCCTACATTTATTTTTTTTCTATTGTTTATAACACTTATCACAATGACTTTTTGGGTAGTAGAAGTTTTGGTTGAAATCAGAAATGTCTTACACCTCGATATTCTCTGCTTCTAGAGTAGTGTCTTACAGCAGATTCTCAAAAAGTACTTATTAAATGGAATTGAATTTTTTAAAGTGAAAGTATTTCTTTCTCTTTAGGCAGTCTTTGTCGTATTGGACCTAACATTACCATTGTAAATATGATATTTGTGGCTATAAGTTGGCATAAATGACTAGATTGTGGCACATACATGCTGCATGCTTGTCTGTTCTGTTAGACTGGCACTCCTATGGCACCTAGTGCTCCCTCCACACACCTAGTTCATCTTAGGAAAGATGAACAGATGATGGATTCCAAAAAGTTCCATAAGACCTGAATAAATAAAAAGTAAAAATGTATTAGGTAGTTATATCTTCATTTGACATATTGAGTTGCTTTAAAAAAAAAAAATTACACTGTATAGCACGTCAACCTGAGTCAGGTCCAATAGAAATCAGTGTATTATTCTATAATTACATGTATTAGTTGAAGACTTTTTAAGTTCCCTGAGCCATAGAGTAGTGTTTCCCCAGTTGCCTTCTGTAATAAGTGAATGAATTAAATGGAAGCATCACTAGGATGATAAAGGGTATGTGTACTGGCTATGAACATATTATTCATTTAAATATCTGATAACCATCACTTGGTGGCATGCAGAATCATTCATGAATGCATTTCTGCAAACTTCTGTCTTCATATTGTTCCTGAAGAAATCCTGCCAATATTTCACTATTCCACATTGTGAGTAAAATACATATATTCTGAATTCTTCTTGACTTTTTTTGTTTTTTTGTGGAGTCAGAGTCTCACTCTGGGCAGTGGAACCCTCACGACCACTGCAGCCTCGACCTGCTGGGCTCAGGCAATCCTTCCACCTCAGCCTTCCAAGCAGCTGGAACTACAGGCATGTGCCACCATGCCCAGCTATTCTGAAATTGTCTATCCCTTGCAGATAAATTGTTACTGTCCTAAATTTTAAATATTTCACGACATCTCAATTATCAGTTTCTAAAAAAATGCTGTTAGTAACATAGCTTTGCAGTTATTTTACACCTTTGAATAAACATTTCACTTCTTCCAGGTCCTCCACATATGGTTTTTTTCCTTTATTTATTTGACTTCTAATTATATGCCCCTATTAAATTCATGTTTAAATCTTTCCTTTGTATACCTTGCATCTCATAAAACTAAAAACTATGATTTCTGAACTGATTATTTATAAATATTGTTAAATATTACGCACTTAAGGTAGGGAGGAGTATAATCTATTCAAAGTCAAGTCTGAATGATTATGGTATATAAATACATTTGCCTGTTTGTCTGGAGCTTTGAAGGATCAAAACCCTTGATGCCTGTCATAAACCTGAATCGTCTCTTCAGTGAGGCTTATTCTGGACATGGACTAACACTGCATTTTTGGAGGGGGAGAAGTGATAAGGATGAAAGGGTAGACAGTAATGTTATTAAGATAGACCTTCATTTAATTAATAATTAGTCTTTATATTACTATTAGCCAGCTAAATAAGAATAACATACAGGCAGGGAAGACAGAATGCATTTCATGATGCTAGTTAGCTTATACTCATATTTTGAAATGTTGTGTGCATTGTTAGCCAATAATATAAGTATGACATTATAGATACATATAGTGCCCTTTTTTAAATTCAAAAATAATTGGTAATAACCAATAAGAGTGTCCGATTCAGCGGGGCTCGGTGGCTCAGCCTGTAATCCTGCGCTTTGGGAGGCTGAGGTGAGTGGATTGCCTGAGCCCGCAGGTTCGTGACCCGCCTGGGCGACTTGGCGAGACCTCATCTCTACAATAAATCAAAAAATTAGCCGGGCGTGGTAGCGCGTGCCTATAGTTCCAGCTACTCAGAAGGCTAAGACGGAAGTATCGCCGGAGCCCAGCAGGTTGAGGCTGCGGTGGCTGGGAGCAGCCACTTCACTCCAATCTGGGCGACAGAGTGAGACTCCAACTCAAAAAAAAAAAGTGTCTGATTCTTAAGGGCAGTTCTTAGAGTCTCACTGACTGAGTAGAACATAAGAGGAAAGGGGCTTAGTAAGCATTTGTTGAATGAGTGGATGTGTGAATGTTTTCTTTTTTGATGCATTTTCTTGATGTATGAGGAGTAATAGCACCTGAGAGGGACGCTTAGCAAATCTGTTGTTAATAGAGGCTATTGTTATTTAAATATGAAGAAGTAGAAGATTGATATTGATATATATATGTGTATAGATAGATAGATGTTGTCCATACTTCCTCATTTCTGAGTTCTTTGATGACTCTTTCTGCATAGTGCCCAGCTCAGTTACGTGCTTGATAATACACTTCGTCAATTCTAAGATGCTCTTTTTTTTCCTTCTTTTCATTTTTTTTTGAGTTGGAGTCTCACTCTGTTGCCCAGACTGGAGTGCAGTGACCGCTCCCGGCCACCGCAGCCACGGCCTGCTGGGCTCCGGTGGTCCTTCCCCCTCAGCCTTCCAAGTTGCCGGAATTACAGGTGCGCGCTACCACGCCCGGCTAATTTTTGATTTATTGTAGAGATGAGGTCCCGCCAAGTTGCCCAGGCGGGTCTCGAGCCCGTGGGCTCAGGCAATCCACTCACCTCAGCCTCCCAAAGCACAGGATTACAGACTGAGCCACCGAGCCCAGCTTTTTTTCTTTTTTTCTTACCTTTAAACATCATTTGGGCATAAAAGAACCTGGAATCTGTTTTCTTGTTTAAACTGTTTCTTGTCACAAAGTTGCATTTGTGATTGTTAACAAATACCAGTAATATTCTCATGGTGTGTAATTTAAGAATTGTAACTTACTAAATTAAATGCTCACCAAAGTTCATCTTAATCACTAAACCCGCCTATTTAAGCATTGAATTTAGAATTATTTACAGTTCATTGTATTCCTATAATCTTTCTTATTACTGTTATTTGAGTCGGGGTCTCACTCTGTCACTCAGACTGGAGTGCAGTGGTATGATTATGGCTATTATTATTATTATTATTATTATTAGAGTGGGCTCTCACTCTGTCACCCAGGCTGGAGTGTAGTGGTATGATCATGGCTCACTGCAGCCTCAAACTCCTTGGCTCAAGCGATTCTCCTGCCTCAGCCTTCCAAGTTTCTGGGACTACAGGCATGCTCCACCACACTTGGCTAGTTTTTTTATTTTTGGTTTTGTGGAGACAGAGATCTTACTGTCTGGCCAGGCTGATTTCGAGCTCCTGGGGTCTCAAAGTGCTGGGGTTACAGGTGTAAGATACCGCACCTAGCCAATAAGCTTTAACAATTTATTGTGTGATTTTTGGTAAATAGGAAAATATTTAGTAATTTATGAATTTGAAAAATGAAGAATTTTTAAAAGTAACTTTTGGCTCAGGGCTGTGGAATAAAATATATTATAATTTTAAAATGTCTTCTTGGAGTTCTTGATTCAAATTGTAATCCTAGTTTTTCCTGTTCCTTCCATAGCTTCCTGCAGATTTCACAAAACTACATCTTACTGACAGTCTCCACCCACAGGTGACCCACGTTTCTTCTAGCCATTCAGGATGTAGTATCACTAGTGATTCTGGAAGCAGCAGTCTTTCTGATATCTACCAGGTAAGAGAGTGTTTTCCTTGTCATTTGTTTTGTTTCATTTATTCCAAGAAGTTTGTTATCAGAATTTTAAATAGAGTTGTTGCAATAAATGTATTTACCTTGACTTTAAATATTTTATTTATTTGACCATAAATGTAGTAGGTTTATGACCCTTTCTTGACTAAAAAACTGTAGAATTTAGTAACTTTTTCCTTTTTTTTTTTTAATTTGTACAGTATATTAGCTACAAGTATAATTTTGTTACATGTATAGATTGTGTAGTGGTGAAGTCAGGGCTTTTAGGGTATCCATCACCCAAATTACGTACATTGTACCCATTAAGTAATTCCTTATTATGTACCCTCCCACCTCCTCATCCAGTCTCTATTGTTTGTCATTCTATACTCTACATCTATATATACACATTATTTAGCTCCCACTTGTGAGAACATGTGGTATTTGACTTCTTTGTCTAGTTTGTTTCATTTAAGATAATGGCCTCCAGTTCCATTTGTGTTGCTACAAAAGATGTGATTTAATTCTTTTTATGGCTATATATAGTATTTCAAGGTGAATTTTTGCCACATTTTCTTTATCCTGTCATTTGTTGATGGACATTTAGCTTGGTTCCATGTCTTTGCTGTTGTGAATAGTGCTGTGATGAACATATAGGTGCAGGTGTCTTTTTGATATAATGATTGTTTTTCCCTATGAGTAGATACCTAGTGGTTGGGCTTGCTGGATTAAATGGTAATTCTGTTTTTATTTCTTTGAGAAATTTCCATACTGTTTTTCACAAAGGTTGTGCTAATTTATATTCCCACCAACAGTGTATAAGCATTCCTTTATTTCCACATCCTTGCTGACATGTTTTTAAAAATATCTTTTTAATAATAGCCATTCTAACTGATGTAAGATGATATCTCATTGTAATTTCAATTTACATTTCTCTGATGAATAGTAATGTTGAGGATTTTTCCATAGGCTATTGACTATTTGTATGCCTTTTGAAAAATGTCTGGCTCACGCCTATAATCCCAGCATTTTGGGAAGTTGCGGCGAGAGGATGCCTGAGCCCAGGGGTTTGAGACCGGCCTGGGCAACTTGGTGAGACCTTGTCTCTACAATAAATCAAACGAATTAGCTGGTCATGGTGGCATGAACTTTAGTTCCAGCTACTTGGAAGGCTGAGGCAGAAGGATCACCTGAGCCCAACAGGTCAAGACTATGGTAGCCATGTGCATGCTACTACACTCCAGCCTGGGTGAGAGTGAGACTACGACCCAGACAAAAAAATAAAACAAAAGAAAAGAAAAATCTCTATTCATATCATTTGCCTACTTTTTAATGGAATTTTTTGTTTTGTTTTGTTTTTCTTGTTGAGTTCCTTATGGCTGCTGGATATTAGTCTTTGGTCAGATGCATAGTTTGCAGATATTTTCTCCCACTCTGCAGATTATCTATTCACTCTATTATTTCTTTTGCTCTGCAGAAACTTTTTAGTTTAATTGAGCCCCATTAGTGCTTGTTCTTTTGAAATCTTAGTTATGAATTTTTTGCCTAGAGCAATGTCCAGAAGAGTTTTACCTAGGTTTTCTTCTAGTATTTTTATAGTTTTGAGTCTTACATTTAAATCTTTATTTCATCTTTAGTGAATTTTTATACATAGTGAGAGATAAGGATCCAGTTTCATTCTTCTGCATATGGCAATCCAATTATATCTTTAAAAAGATTTCCTTTTCCCATTGTATGTTCTTGTCAGCTTTGTCAGAGATCAGTTATCTGTAGGTATGTGGCTTTATTTCTGGGTTCTCTATTCCATTGGTCTTTGTGTCTATTTTTATACCAGTACCATGCTGTTTTGGTTACTATAGTAGTATAATTTGAAGTCAGGCCGTGATGTCTCCTGCTTTCTTCTTTTTGCTCAGGGTTACTTTGACTATTTGGGTTCTTTTTTTGGTTCCATATGAATTCTCAGATTGCTTTTTCTAATTCTGTTAAAAATTACATTGGTATTTTGGTAGGGATTACACTGAATCTGTAAATTGCTTTGGGCAGTACTGTCATTTTTAACAGTGTTAATTCTTTCTGTTCATGAGAATTGGGTGTTTTTCCATTTGTTTGTGTTACCTACAACTTCTTTATTTTTTTAAACCTACAACTTCTTTAATTAGTGTTTTGTAGTTTTCCTTGTAGAGATCTTTCACCTCCTTGGTTAAGTATATCCCTAGGTTCGTGGGATTTTTGGCTTGTTTTGTTTTTGTAGCTATTATAAATGAGATTGCCTTCTTGATTTGGTTCTAGCCTAGATTGTAAGGGTATATAGAAATGCTTCTAAATTTTGTACACTGATTTTGTATTTAGAAATTTTGCTGAATTTATAAAAATCTTAGGGGTTTTTATGGTGGAGTTCTTAAGATTTTCTTGATATAAGATCATATCATCAGTGAACAAGGATAATTTTACTTCCTCTTGTCCTATCTGGATGCCTTTTTCTCCTCCCTTGCATGATTATGGTGACTAGAACTTCTAGTATTATATTGAATAGCAGTGGTGACAGTGGGCATCTTTGTCTTGTACCAGTTTTTAGAGGGTATGCTTTCAACTTTTCCTCATTCAGTTTAATGTTGGCTGTGAGGTTGTTGTATGTGGCAAATTTTTCTTATTATAGTCTATATTGAGCATGACAAGAGGAAGGATTTATTAAGATTGGATCATAAATTGTATTTCTTTTAGTTTTTTAATTAGCTATAGATTTATTGTGTGCTTAAAATAAATTCTTATGATGAATGGAAAATAATCTAGAACTCTGGAATTCCAAAAATGTTTTTTAAATAAAATATTTAATTGTTAAGGAATAGTTTACTGGTTTAGAATATGCAAATTTAGAAAAAGTGAATTAAAATGCCAAAAAATTCTTTTTTGAGGCCTCTAGATACGTTTTATTAATTAAATGGCTTCAAACAAAAAAAAGAAAAAACATTATATTCACTTTACAAAGTATTATTTTTGGCTTCTTGGAAATTGTGACATAAGATAGCCATAATAGTAACTTTCTTTAGAAATGTTATCGTTATGAAAGATCATTGATGTATTTAGTGTTAAGCTTCTATTTTTTTTCCAAAATTACTAAAAATAAGTGAACAGTTAGAATACCATAAATACAAGACATTTAAGTCCTAAATTTAACAGATCTTAGAAAATAAATTTTCTTTTAAGGAGAGAATATATTAGGTAATTACTTGCCTCAGTTTACCTCTCTACCACATGTACGGACATGCATACACACAAACATACTTTTTCTGTTCTGGAAGTTGATTGTTTTCCCATCTTTTTTTTTTTTCTTGAGTCAGGATCTTACTCTGTCATCCAGTCTGGAGTGTAGTGGCATGGTCTCCGCACAGTGCAGGCTCAAACTCCTGGGCTGAAGTGATCCTCCTGCCTCAGCCTCTCAAATAGCTGGGATTACAGGAGTGAGCCATTGTACCCAACACAGAAGTTAATTTTTATCAACATTTATTGAAGAGTTTCCTTACAGAAGAATGAACAGTATATATAAAATCTGTGCTTTAGCTCATATTAATTGAAAGACCATAACAGAGTCATTTTTTTAAAACCTTGAGGTGATTGTTATACATTTTGAACATCTATACTATGAATGTAGATTGAAGTTATATATAGCATTTTTTATTGTTCTCTTCAAATACGAACCTGGATGAAATGTCTGAAAGATGTTTATAATAAGAATTAAGTAACTTATTTATGTAATTTATTGAGGTGTATTCTGAAGGGAATTCTGGTGTTAAGTAGATATTGCCTTGAGTAGACCATTTTTTTTCCTTCAATTTTTATTTTTATTTTTATTTTATTTTTTTGTGAAGATGAGGTCTTGCTATGTTGCCTAGGCTAGTCTCAAACTCTAGGCTCAAGCAGTCCTCTCACCTTGACCTCCCAAAGTACTAGGATTTCAGGCATGAGCCACTGTGCCCAGCCTAGGCTGGGTAATTTAATGAGAAAATTCCTGATGGTACTACTTCTGCCCTCATCCAAATGTCTGAGAAACCAGAATATGGGTGAAACTTCCTAATTGTTCTGATATAGTTGGAGCCTGTAGCTGGCAGTCTGGTTTATCTTAGGGTTAGATGAAGAGAAGGATCCCTGTGTATCATTTTGATTCATTTAGTTAAGTTTCAAAACTATTTGTTTCAAATTTAATGACAGATGTGTTCATGTCTGTCAAGCTTATATCCATCATAAGGAAAAATCCATAGATGTATCTAAAGATTTAGCTATTGGCTGTGCAAAACTTAACCCTTAATATAGTCTCAGTAGATCACTTCTGTTGTCATCTAATCATGTTTTAAGGTGAAAAGTCTGACATGAACCAGGTTCAACTTCTAATATCATGTTTGAATTCTCTACTACTTTCCCTCAGTCAAGCATCCAGTTTACTCTTGAGCAATTCCATGGATGAGCAACTTTCTCCCCTGGCAGTGTATTTAATCTTTTTACAATTTGACTTAGGAGATTTGTTTTTTCTTTGCCCCTCCTTACCTCCCTTCCTTGTTGAAAGCTTGTCATCCCTCTCTCTCTCCCTCCCTCCCTCCTCCCTTCCTTGTCGGGAAGCTTATCACATCAAAGTGTGTATAAAGTTTCATGGAAACAAAGAGGTTGAAATTAAATGCTAAGTACAAGGGAGAAATAGGTAGAATAATGTTGCTGAGATGGTGGGAGAAAAGGAATTCAAGAGCAAAGAATGATGGGACTCAGAGGAAGAAACTCTCCTCTCTGTCTAGAGCTCAGCCTGGTGGGTTTTAAGTGGGGAGTTAGAGTGCTGAAGGAATTCCTATATAAGACTTCTCTTTTCTCTCTGAAGAGTTGAGTTCGTTTGTTGAGAGTGAGAGAGTTAGCAGGTAGAGAGTTTAAGAAGAGAGAAGTTTTTAAATAAAAGTGGCAGAGAGTAGGAGAACAAATTGACCAGAGAAATGGAAGCGCAATTGAGTCAGTGCCCTCAAATATAAAGTGATTTCCTTCTGCCTTGTTAAGTAATTTTCTCCACAGTAAGCCCAAAGAAAGCAAAGATTCGACTTCACCCATGGCTGGAGTTTTGCTAAGTGAGTGTAACACAAAAACAGGTAGAGCAGTGGCCAGGCCTTTTCTAACTGCAAAAGCTTGGCTTTTGTGTGCCTTCTGCCTGGAATATTTTCTCATAGCTTGATCCTTTTCTGCCTAATTTTTAAGTATCATCTTCTCAGTTCTTCTGTTACAACCCTGTGTAAAAGAGGGCCTACGTTTTCGTTCTTTTTCTGGCTAGTCCTTTTATTTCCTCCCTAGACTCTAATTGAAATGATTCTACTTTCCTTATTGTCTCTCTGCCTGCTATAATGACAACTTTAGGAAGGCAGGGAACTTGTCTGTCTTACCTCCATTTTTTTCTCCAGGAAATTGTAGGCATACAGTAAAGGTGTGTTGAATAAATGTAATAGATATAATAGACCAGAGACTGACTGTAAGGTAGATATGAAAGGAAGTCAAGATAGATGGTGTGACACTGGTCGTGGTGGCTCTCACCTGTAATCCCAGCACTTGAAAGACAGAGGCAGGAAAATTGCTTGAACCTAGGAGTTTAAGGTCAGCCTTGGGCCACATAATGAGACATTGTCTCTACAAAATTAAAAATTAAAAAATGAGCCAGGTATGGTGGTACACGCCTATTGTCCCAGCTACTTGGGAGGCTGAGGTGGAAGGATCCCCTGAGCCTAGCAGGTTGAGGCTGCAGCGAGCTGCGATTATGCAGTATGGCACTCCAGCTTGGGCGACAGAGTGAGACTCTGACTCAAAAAAGAAAAAAGGTAGGAAGTGTGAATGCTAGACATCAAAGTTGGTAGAGTAGTGAAGATTGAAGATCCTACTTACATTGAAAAAGTGTTAACTTAGAAGCAGATGGAAGCAAGCTGAAAGAAGAAGAGATTATTGGTAATAGGAAACAGAATGCCTACTTTGTGATATGACAGTGCCATTTCTAACCATAATAAGGTCCTGCTTAACTGGTGTGACTATCAGAGTAGTGACATAGGTGGACAGGAAACAGTTGTACAAAATAGATAGGTCAGTACAGCAGAGAGTTTATACAAAGTGGAACTTATGAGTAAGGATGTGATATGTATTAGAGAAAATTTCAGAAATCAATGAAGAAAGTGATAGATTAGTCAATAAATCTCATTGGGGTTGGGGAATCATTTTAAAGAGATAGCAAACAATGTTATAATGAATGCTCAAAACACCTAATAATTTAAAAATCAGTTGATATGAATATTTAAAGTCAGATATAACTGGTTTGTGCAAATTACTCAGCTCACATATTCAAAGGATAGAAGTAGATAATTTACAGAAAGGAAAATGCAAATGTCTCTACCTTAAATATTTAAAATATATTAGTGAGTATATGAAGACTTAAATATGAAACTATTCTGCCTGTCAAATTAGCACACATTTTAATACTTAAAAATCAATATTGGGCTGGGCTCGATGACTCAGCCTGTAATCCCAGCACTTTGGGAGGCCGAGGTGAGTGGATTGCCTGAGCCCGCGGGTTCGAGACCCTCCTGGGCAACTTGACGAGACCTCATCTCTACAACAAATCAAAAAAACTAGCCAGGCATGGTAGCGCGCGCCTGTAGTTCAGCTACTCGGAAGGCTGAGGCGGAAGGATCGCCAGAGCCCAGCAGGTCGAGGCTGCGGTGGCTGGGAGCGGCCATTGCACTCCAGTCTGGGTGACAGCATGAGACTCCAACTTCAAAAAAAATAAAAATAAAAAAATCAATATTTATAGATTTTGTAACACACTTTTATAGTATTGTATGTTTTGAAAGGCAACCTAACAATTTGCATTGAGCTTTAAGTCTCTCTCTCTCTCTCTCTCTCTCTCTCTCTCTCTCTCTCTCTCTATATATATATATATATATGCACATGCCTATATAGACATACAACACAACGTAAATTATTATATACAAACTAGACTTAATACAAACATTATATTTATTTCTAAATATATTTTCATACTTTGCACATATATATGATTTTATGTAATGTTTCTTCTCAGTTTATCTCACTTAAATTAGCATCAATATTAAAATTTAGTATTACTCTATAACCTAAATTTATGAGTCTGACCTAGGTACTATTACTGTTAAATATGTATATTTGAAATGCTACATAAAATTTATTTACACCAAAGGTATTTATTAAGCAACTTGCTTAAGTTTTGCTTATTAAATATTTGCTTATTTAATAAGCAAAACTTTTGATTTTTGCAATTGACTTTAAAGTGTTTAATGATAAAATATGGTGCATATAGTCTCAGTTACTTTGGAGACTGAGGCAGGTGAATTGCTCGAGCCTAGGAGCTCGAGGCTGTAGTGGGCTATGACTATGTCACTGCATTTCAGCCTCAGCAACAAAGTGAAAACCTGCCTCAGAAAAACAAAAACATGGAGTATTTTATTTTTGTTAAATTGTCATGTCACTAGAGCTTTATGGAAATTTTAATTTTTTTTAGTTTGTACATTTTCTTGATTTTTAAAAAAAATAAAAAATAAACTAGTTTTAAGAACTGGATTCACAATCAGTTTAGTCTCTTGTTTTAAATAAATCATAGATCTTTAAACATTGATCTACAGAAAAGAAAATTCAAATGTTTCTACCTTAAATAAAATTTTTAAAGCATATTAGTAATTGATTATGTGAGGATTTAAATATGAAACTATTCTGCCTGTCAAATCACCAACAATTTTCTTAAAATAAATATTTATAAACATTTTCATATACTTCTCATAAGAGTAATTTCTGAAAAGCAACCTAGCGATTTACAATTAAGAGAATATTATTTTTTAAAGAATATTACTATTTAAATATTAATCAACAAATCTATGTTGAGCTGTACATATATAAGGTAAATTAATTTAGAACAGGAGTTATTTGCCTAACTAAAAATGTAAGTCTTTGGACAGGAGCTGTTTGCCTAATTGAAATATGTGTGTCTTTCTCCTTGTTCCTGAGGCAAATAAATGTTAAAATATAAAGTATCTGTTTAAGTGTCATGCCTCCGTTGTTGAATTAAAAGGATTTAAGAATATCAGTATATATTGACTATATTACAATTTTAATACAGTTTTTATCTTTCTTAAAATGTTTAAGTACTGGGCATGGTGGCTCAAGCCTGTAATCCCAGCACTTTGGGAGGCCAAGGCAAGAGACTTGCTTGAGCCCAGGGGTTTGAGACCAGCCTGGGCAACTTGGTGAGACCTTGTAAATAAATACAATAAATCAAAAAATTTGCCGGGTGTATTAGCGCATGCCTGTAGTTCTAGCTACTTGGAAGATTGAAGCAGAAGGATTTCCTGAGCCCAGCAGGTCGAGACTGCAGTGGCCGTGAGTGTGTCACTGCACTCCAGCCTATGCAGAAGAGTGAGACTCCAACTCAACAAAAAAAAAGAAAAGAAAAGTAAAGAAAAGTAATGCATAGATAGCATCTCTTAAAATGTTTATATATTTTTTGGAACCCTGATCTCTGTCTTTCTATCTATCAATCAATCTATCTTCTATCTGTCTATCTATCTGTAGATATAAATATAGGAATTTTTTTGTTTGCTTTTGTTTTTGAGTCGAGGGCTCGCTCTGTTGCCTAGGCTGGAGTGCAGTAGCACAGTAACATCTCATCACAAACTTGACCTCCTGGGTTCAGGCAATCCTTCTAGTAGTTGGTTTAGCCTCTCAAGTAGCTGGGACTACAGGCATGTGCCACCATACTCTGCTAATTTTTTGTGATTTGTTTGTGTGTTTGTTTCTGTAGAGATGAGGTCTCACTATGTTGGCAAGGTTGGTCTTGAACTCCTTGGCTCAAGCAGTCCTCCCATCTCAGCCTCCCAAAGGGATGAGATTACAGGTGTGAGTCACCATGCCTGACCTATTATTATAGTTTATCTATTTTCTTTATAAAGACTCTTTTTAGAAAACTAGACAAATTATTTAGTATTTTTGGTGTGTATAAGTACTAAGATGAAAAAAGGCCCCTGTGGAAGGACCTTTTGATCTGACTTGAGACTGGCTTTCTTTTCCCTTATTTCATTCAAAAGCAGTCCTATAAATGGTGAGAGGCACTCTCTCCAGCTTACAGTTGGTAGAACTGGGGTTCATGGAGATTACGCAACTGTGTTGAAATCACATCATTATGATAGAGACGAGATTTGGAGCTACAGAACTATAAGTGTGTTCACTCAACAAATGTAAATTCAGTAAATGCTATGTCCATGTACTGTTCTTAAGTTTAGTACTCTTCTGGAATCCAGTTTGTGTGCATTAAACTTTCATCTCTACTCAGTCTCCAAACATCTTATTAGTGAGATGGTGGTATTATGATTTCCAAAATGTTTATCAAGTTCTTTTAAAATGTATGATTTAGGGAATTAAGATTAAATGGATACTCTAAATAAGAATAATCCTCTAAATTATTGGTTTAGTGAATGTTATGAGTAGCTTGTTTCTTAGCGTGAAGTACACATAGAGAGACTAAACAGCTATGATCGTTTACACAAATGGAGTGAAGGTTCAATTTTGGCGAGATGGATCCAGTTCATATTTCAAAGTCTTTTTAGTCTACTTAAAAACTTGAATATAATTCATTTAAATGATAATGATTTCTTTGAGAGTAGTATGAAATTATATTTTTCATCTTTTACCATATGTTAGTTGTTTTAAATTTTTTGTCTCAGTATGCCCTTCCTTCACTCTATGCTAATATTAAAGGATGTGTATATAGAGGACTGGTATTGTATAAATATAAGGTGATGAGTAATAAACTTCAATGTGAAGATGAAACGGGTTGAAGTGTAATCATTGCAAGCTTTACCAAATTTTCACATTTCTGGATTTCAGAAGTAAGGGGCTGATAACAATGTTGACCTGGTTTCTCTAACCACAGCCTTGGGATGCTCTATCACATCAAGTTCTACTTCAGTTTCCTTCTAGAATCTAGAGATAATTCAGTGAATTTTGAATTTAAATTAGATGTGTCTCTGAGCGTGTCCTAGTTCTCTCTGAATGGGCCAGTGACTTGCTTTCCCACCTGGAACATCTCTGCTCATAATGGTTAATAGTATGAAGGCCATTGGGCTTTTGGAGACACTAGTTTTTCTGTCTTCAATTACTCTTCCCTTATAATTTTAAAAAATAATGTATGTATTTTAGTTCAGGAAATTGTACCTAAATAACTGAAAATGTGATTAAAACTTATTGTTAAATCTGAGAAAGTATTAACACGTTTGCATTGTTTTAAGACGTAGGATTAAATCTTATGTTCTATTATATAAACTAGGAATTTACAGAGTGAAACATTGTTGATAAGAAAGTAGCACAATTCTGTTAACATTGACAAATTAGGAGAAAAGTGTAGATCCTATATAAGCCATATTCATATTAGATGTCTGTTATAAAGAGCCAGACTAGGTTGTGATTAAGACCCTATAGCCAGAATTCCTGGGTTCTAATCTTGATTCCACAATTTATCAGCCCTATGACCTTGGAAAAATAATCTCTTTGCCTAAGTGTTTAGAAAATAGTAAAAGTTAATAATGGCTCTTACTTTGTAGGGCTATTTTAAGAATTAAATGAGTTCATACATACATAGCACTTAGAGCAGTACCTGGCACATTGTAAATACTCAATGTCAGCTTTTTATCAAGTTCAATAACTTATATTTTTATCTTCCTTTTTAAAACTTTATTTACATATTCTCAAAAATAAGATGCTTATCATATTAGAGAATCATGTGGCCTATGATTTATTTGAAATTAGTGAACATTATAATACACATTTTCTACAAAATTAATCATTTTATAATAAGATGTTTTTGGAATTTTAATATTTCATTTGTAAAAACACATTTATGATATTCCAGATTGATTTATAGTTAATATTTAAACTCATTATACTTAAGTAGTATATTCATAAATCTATATCCCTAATGTTGAATAAGATCCATATGATACATGTACATATTACTGAGATCATAATCACAAAAGTTGTAGATTGACCCAAAAAGGATGACTGTTCTAGGCTCAAGCTAGCACAACAGAATACATGCATTCTAGGTTTTGAAATGTGTGACTCTAGTGAGTAGGAAAATATTCAAGTATTAGCATATATCTTGAAATTTGGTGATGCAATCAACTGTGTTGATGAATGGAACTAAAGAATGTGTTGGCTTTAGGCATTTGGTCTCCTATAATGGTTCTTGATTTATAGTTTGAGTGATCGTTGGGATAATCCAACTAGTTGTTAAGGTTTTGTTTTTATATTTATCAAGTTACCTTTGATTTATAGTTCATTTTTCCATAAAATGAGAGGAGAAATGGATCACTCTTCTTGGCATTAGTAAGTTTCCACCTATTCTGTAGAAGGAATTGCTCAGAATTAATAATTGTTACCCTTAACCTCTTAGCTTAAGCCATTCTCCTTGGAAAATTGAGTGAAAACAATAGCTATCTTTTTCTTTATTAAATTGTGTTTTAAGTGCCATATGACATCTCAGATAAGAAGTCAAAATTACTGAGGAAAAGTCATTAATCTTGTCCAAAAATTTAATAGAACTTAAAATCACTCATATTTTGTTGAGGTAACTTTTATATATAGTGTCTGGTATATAAATAGTTGGGTGTTGAGTATATCTAACATAGTTACAGAAAAATCAATATAACAAAAAATTATTTTGAACTAGACTTGTTCTTATCTCTTTGAGGCTCCAAAGATTGATTTACTTAAAATAGTTTTTAATCTCTTGTGTGTATGTCTTAAGGCCACAGAAAGTGAGGCTGGTGATATGGACCTGAGTGGGTTGCCAGAAACGGCAGTGGATTCCGAGGATGATGATGATGAAGAAGACATTGAGAGGGCATCGGATCCTCTGATGAGCAGGGACATTGTGAGAGACTGCCTAGAGAAGGACCCAATTGACAGGACAGATGATGATATTGGTGAGTTTGAATGAGAAAGTGAATTTAAGAGCAAATAAAAATCTTTTGAGGTAAAACTGACTGATAAAATAGAGCCCAAGACTAGTGGGCTTTAAGAAAATTATTAATTTTCTGTGTATAAACAGTAGTATTTATTGAATAAAAGTTGGAAAAAATCAATTTTACTCAGTCAATATCTTCAAGAGTCTACAAATAATGTTATGAATGAAACTTTCTAGTAAATCCTTTTCATGTAACCCCTTTCTTAACTTAGTTTATGACCAAAAAAAGAAAGTTAAAAGTAGGCTTTCCAGCAATATTAATTCTATTAATTTTCTTGTGAGCACTATTCCTATTAAGCTTACATGTTTTCTGTATGTAAACATTAGTCAAGTGGCAGTTAGTAAAATTGTCGTGTAGATGGATTCATTTCTACTTTGGTCCCAAATGAAAGTGAGATGGGTAGAAAGAGACGGCAAAATGTCAAGTTAGAGGCATATGGGCTGTGGGGGTTAGGAGCACCTGAATGAAAAATATAAGTGGCTTTATATCCACCTTCCCACTGCTATCTTTTAATAGTGATCATGTAATAATGAGTTTGTGCAATGAGTGTGCCTCCCGAACTCTGTCTTCTTTCTTAGAATGCTGGGAATGAGATCAACTTCTGCTAGAGTCATCTTCCCACCACAGTTCCAGAATCCATAGCCACCCCTACCTGAGCCCCACTTATCTATTCTACCATTTCCCTGACTTTTTGGGCCAATGTCTGAAAAGAAACGTAGTGAGCTGAGTCTGTTGGAGTTAGATATTAGATGGTGTGGGTATAAGTATGTGTGAATGGCACGTGATGTGTTTGAATGAGACAAATAGATTTGAGCAAAAACTTTTGCCATTTAAACTATGTAATATGCTAGGAAATTAAAGACAAAAAGCCAAAATCGTGGATTAGATATTTGAAATGGAATTTTTTTAGAAATTACTTTGTATAGATGAATATCATATAATGGTAATCATTCATTCATTCATGCAGTGAATGGGATTTTGAGCACCTTCTGTGTACTGAGCGCTTTCCTTGGTCCTGGCAGCTCAGTGGTGAATGAGGCCGATGAGGTCCTTGCTCTGTTATAGTCTGTTAGGGGAGATAAGCAAGTGAGGAAGCAGATACATTGTAGGAAGTGAGTGC
Source organism: Carlito syrichta (assembly GCF_000164805.1). Lineage (NCBI taxonomy): Eukaryota > Metazoa > Chordata > Mammalia > Primates > Tarsiidae > Carlito > Carlito syrichta. Next base: position 112,635 of record NW_007074615.1, on the reverse strand, counting down.
AGTGAGGAATAAGAAAGTGGTGCTAGGGGGATAGATGCAGGGGAGTGACCTCAATGGAATGGCTCAGTTTCATCCTCTGAAGACCTCAGTCTGCACTTTTTTGTGTCTAACCACATACTCATCTAATTTTCATTGTCCAAAAATGAGTTTTGCTTTCTTGTTCTTTGACCTTGTTAACTTTTCTTTTTTAATCCCTTAATTATAGTTTTTTTGCTTGTTTTAACTCTCACCCAGGCTGAAGTACAGTGGTTCATTGTAGCCCCAACTTCCTAAGCTCAAGGAATCCTCTTGCCATAGCCCTATGAGTAGCTGGAACTACAGGCACGTGCCACCATGCCCTGCTAATTTTTTAATTTTTTGTAGCAAGATCTCGCTATGTTGTCCAGGCTGGTCTTGAACTCCAGACTTCAAACAATTTTCCCACCTTGGCCTCCCAAAGTGCTGGGATTACAAGCTTGAGCTACTGTGCCTGGCCCTGTAATTGCAGTTTTAAAGAAAGAATTAAATTGAAAGTGTGTTCAGTTTACCATTTCAATCCAGAATATTTGCTCATAGATGTGTTTTCTTTAATTAGATGAAAAATTGCTTATGAGCAGATTGAGTTGAAAATTATTTGTTTGTAAGCTAGTGTATCTTTTTTGAATCTGTTCATTTCAGAAGTTATTGAAGAATATGCTGATTATTAAAACATGTGTAGCATGTCTCTCATTCCTTGAAATTTGTTATTTAAGACACCTTCTTTCCCAGAATTTTCTAGAAAACAAGAGCTATGTTGATATCTACAAACAAAAAGCTGTCTTGGCTAGGCATGGTGACTCATGCCTGTAATCCCACATTTTGGGAGGCCAAGAGTTAGGAGGGTTGCCTGAGCCCAGGAGTTGAAGACCAGTCTAGGCAACATAGTGAGACCTCATTTCTACCAAAAAAAAAAAAAAAAAAAATAGCTGAGCATGGTGGCGCACATCTGTAATCCCAGCTACTCTGGAGACTAAGATGGGAAGATCACTTGAGCCAGAAGTTCAAGGCTATGGTGAGCTGTGATAATGCCACTGTACTCCAGCCTGGGCGACATAGTGAGATGCCGACCTAAAAAAAACAACAAAAAAAAGCTGTCTTTTTAAAATAAAGGGCCTGTCAATATAATCCCTAGAGTGAGTAACATTTATTTTAGTACCAATTTACTGGCAAACAGTGATGATTCTGATGCTTGTTGGTATCAAATAGATATTTATTTAAAGTAATAAATCACTAACATTAAAGTAGTAAATCACTAACATTAATAATCCTTAAGATTGTTGTTTGGTCTATACAAGATCTTGAGTTTGTGTGTGGGGTGTGTGTGTGTGTTTTGAGTTAGAGTCTCACTCTGTTGCCCAGGCTGGAATGCAGTGGCGCACTCATGGCCACCCCACCCCAGAGTCAACCTGCTGAGCTCAGGCGATCCTTCTGCTTCAGCCTTCCAAGTAGCTGGAACTACAGGTGTGCGCTACCATACCTGGCTAATTTTTTGATTTATTGTAGAGATGGGGGTCTCGCCAAGTTGCTCACCTCGGCCTCCCAAAGTGCTGGGACTACAGGCTTGAGCTGCCGTGCCCAGCTGATCTTGAGATCTTAAACGATCTTGTAGTCTATCTCCCCCCAAATAAAACATATGAGAACTCTTTAGCCCTTTGCCATTACTCTTGTTTAATCTAACATCCCACAGTATTCAGTGAAAACAAATACTCTTTATGTGAAATACAAACTTATGTGTGATTGATGTTTTCTCTAGATGCTTCTCTTCCTACCCACCTTCCTCCACCCTGCAGAAAAGGGAGAGATGATGTTGAAGTTAAGTCATATGAAATTGCTAAAATTTGGTCATTTTACCAGCTGCAGGAAGAAAATAATTTCTTTTTGGGTTTTCATAGATTCTTGAGTATACTTTTGTTTCAACACTTTGAAGGGAGGGATTTAATCTTCATTTTTGCTCTAGAACTCATGACTTTGAAAGGTACTCAGCTATTGGCTGGTTGTAAGGGCTTGACACTTCAAGGTAGAGAACTAATTTGATCTCTTTAAAAAAAAGCCCAACGTATTTTTTAAAACCTTAATATTAAACATTTCTTTTTTTTTTTTTTGAGTTGGAGTCTCTCTCAGTCGTCCAGACTGGAGTGCAGTGGTCGCTTCCAGCCACCGCAGCTCAACCTGCTGGGCTCCAGCGATCCTTCTGCCTCAGCCTTCCAAGTAGCTGGAACTACAGGCGCGTGCTACCATGCCCAGCTAATTTTTGATTTATTGTAAAGATGCGGTCTCACCAAGTTGCCCGGGCGGGTCTCGAACCTGCGGGCTCAGGCAATATCCTCACCTCAGCCTCCCTAGGTGCTGGGATTACAGGCTGAGCCACCAAACCTGGCCAGCATTTCTTATAGAAAGTTGAATTGAGCAAAGCAAGATAAGGTAATTTTCTGAATTGGCTTCAGCTTCCAATGTCTGTAAGTTGATTATTTGTTTTTTTGTGTCCCATTGACTGGGAAAAAGGTTTTTTTAAGGTTAATTTTTTTATAAACAATAATATTCCTTTTCTAACAAAATAAGTCACAATAGTGTAAAATTCTAATAGATTTGTAAGATTCTAATAGACTATTCCAAGATGTATTTTAGAAAAGTAATCCTGCTTCTTTCATCCATGGCCACTGCTTTCCATAGGAACTGTCCTAGTATCCTAATCCCTTTAAGTTTGTATGATACTATGACATTATCAGCATTTATTTTGAGCCCCTATAGCCAAATGTTTCCATTTTATATTATTTTTTAAATAGAAAAAGATAGAAAAGTTTTTTATTTTTTAAAAATTGTTCCAATTCTCTAGTTAATGTAATGTAAAAGTTATCGCAAAACCAGTGATGTCATTACTGAATCCTTGAAAATCTTAAGAAGTCTTAGTTACCGTCTAGTTAAGCGTTTATGTATTTTTGGTTATTCAGTTGAACCTGGAGAATTATGTACTTTTACTATTATTAGATCTTTTCTGTTTCCTTTATTCTTATAATGTATGATACATAGATGTTTTCTGTCTTGTATTTTTAATGTTAGTCATTACTCATATATCACAAATTGATTTTATCACCTACTAATAGTAATTTGTCAAAAAGCAAGAAAAGTGTACATAAGGTACTTTAAAATCCTTAAAGCAAGTATTTGTGAAGATAGTTCATATTTTCTGTCTACCTCATCTTCTCAAATCATATATGTAGTAATTATTTGACTTCTATTATCATCTAAACGTATTACATTCAAAACATTTCTGCCAAGTAATTTCTGGTCTCATATTATTTTTAACCCATGAGTCTTTGCTTGTCTAAGGAAATTTAACAACTGCTAAGGGAGGAAAAAGAGTAAAATGTATGGTCTGTAGGTAATATTGTCAATACTTTATGGTAAGGGATAATGGCTCAAGAAAACAGACTGGAAAGAGCAGAACTAACTGTGATGTGCTAGTCCGAGGACCTTGCCTTGTTCATTTGCCTTTACATTTCAAATAAAAAGGTCAGTGCATTTGAAAACATTGATTCCTACCTCCCGAATGTGATAGATATGGGTCATCTCTTGCAGTGGTATTCAGAATTGCTTAACTTTTCCCCCAGGAATAAATATATTTTATGGAGTGGCACAGACACGCCTACTCATTCCAGAAATAAAGTTTCACCAAACAGAATGTCTTCTTTTTATAAGTGATGTGCTTTGATATTTTATCTTCTTTTTAAAACATGCTGGTTGCAAAAGTAGTTTGATTTCCTGACACATAAATCTGGGTCAGACTGAAGAACACTGTCCTGTTAGAATCCTTGGGTACCACCCATCATTATCATTCTTCTGAAAGCCAGAGCCACCCTGTGTTATGAAGTCTTAGACAGTAGGGATGACGTAGAGTCTAATCAGAGCATGACATTACCCAACTGGGCCAGATAAATCCACTCAGTCTGTCCTTCCAGAAATGTCATATCTGGAAAAATATATTCACGGAATGTATCTTTCTATTGTACTTTGTTTTAGCAGTTATTGTGTTATATCCAATAATATAAAATTTGTCATGAAATCTTAACACATAGGGAGAGTTTGATTATATACAAGAAAGTAGTAGAGTTTTTATTTAGCTGAGAGGTGAATGGCATCATGGTTATGATGATGATGACAATAATACCAGTTCTCATTTGTTGAATGTTTACTCTGTGCTAAGGACTCTGTCATCTTTATTGCATTTGATTCTCACAGGTTTCTAATAGGTACCATATTCTTCTGTAAATACCATGTCTTAAGAAAAGTAGTCAGCTTGCCCGAGTAATACAACTAGTGAGCATTCAAATGTCTGAGGCACTCTCTGTGTTCTCTACCACTGTCTATCCAGCATGAGCTTTGGAGGCTGCTGGTCTTGTCACTGTCACCCCTTAGTTATATGACTCTGAGCCTCAATTTTCCTCCCTGTGAAATGAAAAAGAAAACATATTTCATAGAGCCATGGTGAGGAGTAAGGAAAGAATTTAGGAGGTCATACTTAAAGCTACCTAATAATTGGGAAGCAAGGGACTTGAAGAGACTATGAAGTCCTCCCTCCCTTTGGTCCATAGCCAGAAACATGTCAATGTATAAACTGTCCCTTCATAGCAGTGCTAGTACAAAGAGTGATTAAACCTTTTTTGTGAATCTGTGAGTTAAATGGTATATCAGTTTTTATTTGTATTTATCATATGTTGTTAATTTTTTAATTGGTTAATTCTTATGGATTTGTTTGATCCTTAGAAAATATCACTTGGAATATTTGTAAATTGAGGGTAGTTATTTCTGCTGACTGTTTTAGGCATCATCTGTCCAAAAGGAATGAACTTGTTGACTTGGTAGAGGATTCTCAGAGCTACATTTCATTTTAGCTCTTGTAAGCCTTGTATCTCATTTTTAGTTGAAATTTCCCATTTGAATTTTTGTAATTTCTTTGGTGTCATTAGAATTTAAGATGTAAACTGTTACCTGTGAATCAACAAGAAAATGTCATTATTTCCACTGTGACAGAATTCTTTGTGAACCTGCGGTATATTTAACTTGTACTAAAGACACTTAAAATGCATTTTTTTATAGGCAAAATTGTAAGATATTCAAAAAGAAAGAACGCTAAAATGTTATTTGACAATACTTGTTTTTAATAAAAGTTGTAGTTTTGACATGGAGTATCTTTTGTTTTTCAGAACAACTCTTAGAATTTATGCACCAGTTGCCTGCTTTTGCCAATATGACAATGTCAGTGAGACGAGAGCTCTGTGCTGTGATGGTGTTTGCAGTGGTGGAAAGAGCAGGGACCATAGTATTAAATGATGGTGAAGAGGTTAGTACATATTTCTACCACTTAAAAAGTTTTTGTTTGAGGATCCCTCAGTACAGCAATTGAACAGAAACCCAATTGTTATTTTTCCTTTTTAAAAACCCAGCAATAATAAGATTGAATACATAAAGAATTATGATACACCTATGATGTCCCAGTATTCTCCATTCCTTATTTTATTTTGTTATTTGTAGTATTTAATACAATACAGATAAAAAAAATTTTTATATATTAACTTTTTGGTTTTGTAACTTAAATATTCATAAGTGTAACATCCTCTATCAGACAAAACGATGTTCTTATTGAGGCAGTGGTGGTCATTTTATCTTGTTTACATGAGCTCTGGGTGACAGAGAAATCCCTCCAACCTTTTATTTTGAGACAGAATCTCAATTCTGTTGCCCAGGCTGGAGAAACATAGCTCACTGCAGTCTGGAACTCCCGGGCTCAAGTAATCCTTCTACCTCAGCCTCCCAAGTATCTGGGACTACAGGTGCTTGCCACCACAAATAAATTTTTTTTGATTTCTCATAGAGACAAGGTCTTGCTATGTTGCCCAGGCAGGTCTTGAACTCCTGGTCTCAAATGATCCTCCCCCCTCACCCTCCCAGAGTGCTGAGGTTACAAGCGTAACTCACTGAGACTGGCCCTCTTGTGTCACTTAGAAGAATATCCAAAGTCAAAGTAAAAGGGCAATGTGATATGTGCTCTGCACTAAACATAGGAAATATATAGATATGTGTCTGTGTTATATTCCTTGTTCTATGAACTTGTTAAACAGTGAAAATCACTTGAGTTATTCCATCTTTAAAATGGAAGATTTGCTAAATCAATTTTAGGGACCATTCTAGCACTTGCAGTAGTGTGATCATGATGTTATTTTCTGCTTTGCCTTCACTTTTTGGGTTAGTTGGACTCCTGGTCAGTGATTCTCAATGGCTCTGTGGAAGTGACTTATCCAGATGGAAAAGCAGAAATATTATGTATGGGAAATAGTTTTGGTGTCTCTCCTACTATGGACAAAGAATACATGAAAGGAGTCATGAGAACAAAGGTGGATGATTGCCAGGTATGACATTTCTTTACAAATGTATATTTTATTCTTAATAAAGAACATATATGTGCAGTTAGGATGATGTTTATCTGCCTATGTTATAAATAAGGTTTTAAGGTAGAACTGTTACTTTTATTTTATTTTTTGAGTTGGAGTCTCACTCTTGTCGTCCAGGCTGGAGTGTAGTGGCATGCTCACGACCACCACAGACTCGACCTGCTGGGCTTAGGTGATCCTTCTGCCTCAGCCTTCCAAGTACCTGGAACTACAGACACATGCCACCACACCCGGCTAGTTTTTGTGATTTATTGTAGAGACAAGGTCTCACCAAGTTGCCCAGGCTAGACTCAAACCCCTGAGCTCAGGCATCCTCTCGCCTCAGCCTCCCAAAGTGCTGGGATTACCAGGCTGAGCCACCGTGCCCGGCCTACTTTTATTTTTATCACACCTAGAAAAGTAGAAGTTAATCTCCATTAAAGTTATTTGAACTCCATAGAATTATGTGTTCTATTTTTAAAAAGTGTTCTGTAAACATGGTATTTAAAAATTGCCATCAATAATAATAATCTATTTATAAAAAATATAGAAGTAAAATACACATTATAGAAAAATAAGTACATTAATGATATGGTACAGTTATGCAATGTTCTTATTTAAATACATATAAGAATTTGATTTTAGAAGTGTCAAGGAAATTAATCATAATATGAATCAGTAAAAAGACTTGCTATTAAGTAATTGCTAATAAAAAGAAAATACTTGATAGCAAAAGAGAAATAATATTAAGACCAAATGTAAAATTAAATTGATTTTACTGGCAACCTCTATATTACTGAGAAATAGATTTAAGATGCTTTTGTTGCTATTGAGTGTTTATCATTTATATCTTGTCTTAAAAAATTGGTCTTTGAAAGATAAAATGTTTAATGTAAATAACCAAAAGATTTGACTCTGGCTAATTAATGTTGAGGTGTTCTTTGTATTTATTCATCTGAAGTTTGTAAGACATCTAAGTATATTTTATTCTAAAAGAACATAGTTGCATTTTTAGAGTGTCAGATCAAGGTAAAATGGTGTTACTCATTTAAATATGCATTTTAAACATTTTACTAACTAAAAAGAAAAGTGGCCATGATCATACGTAAAATAATCTTATTATAGAATCAAAATAATTTGCCGGCTAATTCCTTCAGAGAATTAACTGAAAATTAGAGGAAAAAAAAAGACTGTGAGTTCAGTGCTCTAAATATGTAATACCAGAAAAGCATTACAAATATAGTCAGCTCTCAATTATTTGGGAGAATAGAGGAAAACAAAATTGTAGCAAAATTCTGAAGTCTCTATTTGCTTTTAAAGGAGATTATATGTGATATATTGGCTCTGAGATTGTACACCAAAAAATAAAAACCAAACTGGGTCACAACAAGATATCCTACTGTCTTTCTGTTCCTCCCTGAACCCTTGAACCCTTCTTCTACTTGGTGGGATTCAAGTAATATTTGAGTTAGAGTCTCTCTCCTTAAAGGACAAATAAAGTCACTTCAGTTTTGAGGATTCAGCTATTGCATTAACACCCCTTAGTTGATCAAACCCTTTTTGTTAGAAATTTTGCAAGTATGGGACTAAAATGATACAAGGCACAGAAATGTTTCAGAATTTTGATAATGTTATAAGACTGACTATTACAGATTGCTTAAGTCTTGTTAAATGTACCAGGTAACATTAACTATTTACCTGGGAGTTCTTGGAAGGGAAGAGAAGATAGGGATTACGTTAGGGAAGACAGTCGAATCTTTTTAAGAATGAGGGATTAATAAGTGGGAAACCCAGATCTGTAAGATAAAGTCCATCAAAAGAAAACACTGATTAGAATATATAAATTCCTGTAGCTCCTAATATGAAGTTAATTGCAAAGAGGGTAAAGGGTAAGATTCTTGTTAGAGAAAGTCTCTCTACTTCGAGTCATTGTCAAAAGAATCATGTTAAATCAGAAATTTCACTCCTGGACTTCCACCTACTTATTAGCTCAGGGCCCAGCATTTTATCCCTAAAGGATCCCTTAGCAAAGATAGGAAAATAAATTTTGGCATTTTAATGTAAGGGCTTGTTTGGGATAGCATTTTAGGCTATTTCTGTTAAAATGACATATATCTGTCAGAAAATGCACATGTTAGATCGTCCTCTTGTTAAAGAAAGTAAAGGAAACAGTGAGAATCATATTTTTATTCATCCATAAAATAGCCTCCATAAGTTTCTATTATTTCACTGACCATACGGAATCAGTAGTTACCACATGAAATGAACATAAATGGTGATTTCTTTACTCAGAAAAAGCAAGTTTGCCTAGGATTGGCCCTCGTTATTTTATATTCCATTAGGTTTCAAAATGAATATCGGGTGATATGATAGATAGTTGAGCTTGTCTTAAGCCTCAGAATACAGGGTGAATGGATTAAATTTAAAATTTATTCATGTGGATCCTATGATTTGTGAAACATGTGCTTTGTTCTGGGTCCCTTCTTTGTGTTGTCCTCTTCCATTTCTCTTTCCCCAGTGTCTATTCCTAATTCCCTTTTTGGTGTGAAGGAGCTTGGCGTAGACATCCTGTGGTACCAGGCGATTGGTGGTGATTTCCATTCCCCAGATATACCTTTCTTTTCTTTCTCTTCTCCTGTGTCCCTTTCTTCCTTTCCTCCTCTTCCACCCTCCTACTCCCTTCATCCTTCTCCCCCAGACATTGCGTAGCCCTGTTCTCCATCCTTCAGTGGAGAATTAACACTTGGATACCTATATGGACACTTAGGTATGAGTTTTCCTTGCAGACTGCAAAAAGACCTTTTTAGATCTAACCTCTTAAGGTAAATCTATGTTAGACTCACCTCTTCCTGGGGTCATGGGAGCTAATGACACTTTGAATTTAAGAAGTAGTTTTGGGTGAGAAAGCAGTCTGCCATGGATAAATTGAAAGTTGACTATACTATATGTTGGTTAAAGTTTAATTTTATTGTATTCATCTGCAATTTTTCTACATAAATATAAACTATGATGTCATGTGCCCAAAGGGAAAACAATCCTGTGACATAAACTGCCATTGACCTTTTGATAAGTGAAACCTTGTTTGAATTTTTATTTCATATCACAGTAGTAAGATCATACAGTATTGTCATGAGTTTACAGCTGTCTGAAAGTCTAAAACCTCACTAACCTCACAGATTTCCAACTGATTTCATTCTACTAGTTAAAATTAAGTTTTACCTGTGAATTTCATGTTAGAGCTACAGCTTTCTTAAAGCAAAAATAAGTTACTAATAAAAAAGATAAATGTTTCAACAATTATTTAATTTTAGATATTAGTTTTATATGACCATATTAGAAATTCAGTTTGGGATTTCTTTTTCTTTTTGGATGATATTTCTGTTTGCTACAGAAGAAATGTCTAAATGTCTGTCTAGACACTACGAATTTCAAATCAAATTTATTCTAATTTATATGAAATCTTTAGTCAAGAAGATTAATTTTAGTGTATTTCTCTTCAAAAAGCAGTCTTTCCCATATATCTACTTACTCATTTGAACTCAGGAATATGTTTCTTTTTTAGAAGATAAATGAGAAAATGATGATTTAATTATGTACTCTAAAACTGAGTATAGGAAAGAATACCTAAAATTATTTGAGGATAAAGCCTTTCTAGATGTCCTATACATATTTGGGGAACTATTTTGCTGCTCTGTAAAAAGGTTAAGAATATTTTTAAGATAAGAAACCAGCCGAGCTCGGTGGCTCAGCCTGTAATCCCACGCTTTGGGAGGCTGAGGGGAGTGGATTGCCTGAGCCCGCGGGTTCAAGACCTCCTGGGCAACTTGGTGAGACCTCATCTCTACAATAAATCAAAAAATTAGCCGGGTGTGGTAGCGTACGCCTGTAGTTCCAGCTACTTGGAAGGCCTGAGGCAGAAGGATCGCTGGAGCCCAGCAGGTCGAGGCTGCGGTGGCCAGGAGCAGCCACTGCACTCCAGTCTGGGTAACAGAGTGAGACTCCAACTCAAAAAAATAAAATAAATAAAATACGAGAAGAGACCAAGAACCATACATTTCAAAATATATTACACACCTGTGGTCAGTGTTATGGAAATGGGCGATTTGAAAAATTGAATTAAACTATGCCTAATTGTACAAAAACAAGCCTGTCTTTTACATTTTTAACGTTTTGCTTCTAAATGCTGAATAGAAAAAATTAGTAAGACTGTATGAGCCAACTCAGTGGGAAAACTTGGTATTGCAATATGCCATTTCTCCTGTGAACTGCTGCTTCTACTTTAAAAAACTACTGATATGCAAAAAGTATGGAAAATATAAAAAAGCATATTAAGTAAAATGAAAGTCACTCATAATTTGCATTGCTTGGAAATGATATTAACATTTTATTTCCCTCCAAGTTTTTGATATGCATGTATAATTTTCTTTTTAATTAGCCAACATGTAATTATGAAGCATTGGGCTCTTCCCTCATCTGTACAGTGAAGATAATAGTGCCTCCTCAGGGTATGATTAGGAGGACAACTGACAAAGTTTCTGTAAGGCTACCATCAAACCATGGTGGTGGTGATGATGATATTGTGTCATTATGGTTATTATTGCAATATACTAAATATTGTGCTTTTAAAAAAAAAGTTAGTGTAATATCATAAGCATTAAGCCAGAGCTCTAAATGATGTATGAAAGCATGATTTTGTCAAATTTTATCTTTATATACAACATAATTTAACCACTCCCTTATTTGTCATCTTCACATTAAAGGAGAAAAAGCAATACCATGCTTCTTTCCATTCCCAAATGATTTCTTAAATCAGTATAAATTATTTAAAATTGAGAGAAAATAGTGGTTTTTATTTGCTGAAGTATTTGCTCTTATCTCCTCATTGGCCTCTGGTTCATTGTAATAAGTGATTTCAATGATTCATTCTTAACTTTCTTTAAAACTACTAAGAAATGTAACCACTTTTAAGTGGTTTACTCTAAGTGCTGAACTTTTTTATATTTAGGGTGATGGAGGAGTAATTACTTGCTTTCCATATTGTTAACTTTTTTCTTTAAGAACAAGGTGGTATTTCTGTTTGCTACAGAAGAAATGCCAAAATGTCGTTATACCAGTTATAAGGAATAATAATTTGAGCTCTAACAAATATGTGGCTTGTTTTGTGGCCTTCTTGAACTGACTTTCTAAAATGGTGTCTTGTTGATATAATCAGCGAATTTATATATCTACTCCATAGGTATTTTTGAATGTCTTTGTCATTCATTCAAATCATTCTTATTTTTAAATTGTTTAAAATTTTTTTAATTCTTTAAATTGTTTTAAATTCACTAAATGTTAATTAAGTTTTTGTGTCTTTATTCCTAAGATTCTACTTCTCTCTCCACAATGTTTTTTAACTTTGAAAAAACTGATCTTCTAATTTTGTCTTCTGGTTTTTTTGAAATTGTTAGGATTTTGAACGTAAAATACATATAAATATTCTAAAAATGAAACTTTTCTTGACCAAGGAAAAAATACATTAAAAGTAGATAAGTCTGATTAAGGTTCATTACTGCATTAATTTAGAAAGTATGGAAAAGACAGGGAAAAATGTCATTTTAAATAATTAAAACTCTGAATTATTAGTACTGCTAAGTCTTTTGCAAGCACTTTATCATTAACATGTGACTTCTGTTTTATTCCAGTTTGTCTGCATAGCCCAGCAAGATTACTGCCGTATTCTCAACCAAGTAGAAAAGAACATGCAAAAAGTTGAAGAGGAAGGAGAGATTGTTATGGTAAAAGAGCACCGAGAACTTGATCGAACTGGGACAAGAAAGGGACACATTGTCATCAAGGTAAGACAAAGAACCACCCCTCTTTCCCATGGAAAGGAATTTTTGGTAGTATCAGTTGTGGCAATTTAGGAATTTTTTTTAAAGCATAATATCTCTTAAAATTTATCCCCTTTTTCCCATGGAAAGGAATTTTTGGTAGTATCAGTTGTGGCAATTTAGGAATTTTTTTTAAAGCATAATATCTCTTAAAATTTATCAGTTGTGAAAGAATGTGTATTTCCTATGAATAGCAGTTGTATTAATTATTGTGTTACTACCCAGTTCATTTATGTTGAAAGTTTGAAATCAAGGTACTATGTAAATGTTATATATTTGGGGTGGTGATTTTATTTGTTAAATAGAATTTATTTTTATTTTTATTTGTTACAGGGCACCTCAGAAAGGTTAACAATGCATTTGGTAGAAGAGCATTCAGTAGTAGATCCAACATTCATAGAAGACTTCCTGTTGACCTATAGGACTTTTCTTTCTAGCCCAATGGAAGTGGGCAAAAAGTTATTGGAGTGGTTTAATGACCCGAGCCTCAGGGATAAGGTTGGAAATATGTTGTGTTTTGGCTCTTATGTATGAAATATTAATATAGAAACCTAAGGATACTTTAATGTGTATATTTGTTATATCACTTATGTTCAGATTAATTTAACAGAATACAAGTGTACTTTGTTAGCCAAAAAAAAGATAAGGTGATAAAAATATTAGTTCTTGTTAAAGATTTCTAGGTTCAGCTTTAGAAATGTCTCCTTTCTTTAAATGCAAAGACCAGTAAATTGGCCACCAGATGTTTAAACTTTGATTCTGTTGGGAATTAAAACTCAGTCATACATCTGCATTCCATAGAAATATGCATTGGTAGATGGTCAGTGTACACTAGATAAAAGTTAGAGTTTTTTCCATTGACACCAGAGCAGCATTTATTCTCCCATTGCTAATGTAGACCCCAGGAATATAATTTTAGTCTTTAACCGCTCTTGAGAGCTCTGTCACAGCCAGATTGGATGATAAACTACGTAGTCTTATCTCCTTTCTTGTACAACCTGTTCCCTGCAGAGCTTTCTAATCTTAATATTATTTGTTGTCTTTGTCTAATCTGCTACCTTTATTTTTAAGTTTCTTCTTTTGTATTAGCCTGTTTTGGTTTTATTATACCTTTGGGTTTTTTAAAAATCTGTTTCAAATACATTTTGAAAGTAAAGAAAGATGTATGTTAAATACCTTCATAGATTAAAACCCTTCAAAGGAACATAGAGTCTATATTCAAAGTATAAATGTGTATTTTCAGAAGATCATCTTTAGAAAAAATAATATCCTTGAAGTCTTTATTGTTAATTTGCTTTCTTGTTTGGTATTATTAGGTAAATTGTATGACAAGCATAACTTTTTTGAAATAACTTTAGTCACATTTTCAGCACTAAACTGAAGAAAACTGTTTGCAAATAATTGGTTTTTCAGGTTACACGGGTAGTATTATTGTGGGTGAATAATCACTTCAATGACTTTGAAGGAGATTCTGCAATGACTCGATTTTTAGAAGAATTTGAAAATAATTTGGAAAGAGAGGTAATATTTGTGGTTTTTGTTTAAAGATCAGCTTTACGTTCATTTTATTCAGCCTATCTTTGAATTGACACCACTGCTCCCGAACTCTTACAGAAAATGGGTGGACATCTAAGGCTGTTAAATATTGCATGTGCAGCTAAAGCCAAAAGAAGATTGATGACGTTAACAAAACCATCCCGAGAAGCTCCTTTGCCTTTTATCTTACTTGGAGGCTCTGAGAAGGGATTTGGAATCTTTGTTGACAGTGTAGATTCAGGTAGCAAGGCAACTGAAGCCGGCTTGAAACGTGGGGATCAGGTATGACATTTCTAACTCCAGATGTAAGGCTAAATTTTGGTGTCTTTTTTTTTCAGTCAATTGTGATACTTACATTAATTTTATAATTTCATTTTTAGATATTAGAAGTAAATGGTCAAAATTTTGAAAATATTCAGCTATCAAAAGCCATGGAAATTCTTAGAAATAACACGCATTTGTCTATCACTGTGAAAACCAATTTATTTGGTAAGTATTTTTTTCCTACTTTCCCCCAGGTCTTTTTTTTTTTTTTTTCATTTATTCATTGAAATGAAAAAAGTCATTTTTATTTTATAAGTAATATTTCAAACATCATAAGAATCAAAGTATTTATAGTAAAATGCATATATTAGATCTCAAATAAGATTTGACTTGGAGATCATAAAATTTATTTTTTAATCTGTTTTTATTGATAAACGAAATCTCATCTTTTACTAAAATACTAAAATATCTATAGACTAAAACATGTACTACTCTGTTTAAACTTATTCTGTAGCACAACACACAAAGCAGATCTTGGTGTCATTCGTTGACTGCAGCAGTGTTTTTCCAGAGGATTGCAATTTTGATCATGAAGTCTTTACTTCTCATAGATTTTAATTGCCTTGGAATTGTTCAGATTTCTTGTAATTGGCCTTTTGTGGTACTTCTGCTTCCATTTATTTTAGTATTTAAAGAACTTCTAACAAGATTGTCAGAAGAGAAAAGAAATGGTGCCCCTCACCTTCCTAAAATTGGTGACATCAAAAAGGCCAGTCGCTACTCCATCCCAGATCTAGCTGTAGATGTGGAACAGGTGATAGGACTTGAAAAAGTGAACAAAAAAAGTAAAGCCAACACTGTCGGAGGAAGGAACAAGCTGAAAAAGATACTCGACAAGACTCGGATCAGTATCTTGCCACAAAAACCATATAAGTAAGTTCCTGTATAAACTTTCTGTGTTAAAATGAAGTACAGAGGTAGTGATGCAATTAACATTTGCATGAGGCCAATAAACATTTGAGGCTTTTTATGACTGACCTGTCTTAGAAACAATGTTAAGTGATCGAATTTTTTTAATCCCATTTTGCCACTTGCTCACTCCCAGTCTTTATTTGAGGGAGTTTAGTGCTTCCTCATTGGAGCTATTTTTTTCTTGTTTGGAGTTTTTAAAACTAAATGTGTGATTGCCTCCTGTTTCCCATACAGTGAGTGAGAGTTGTTTTTGTGACTGTGTTTTGGTTTCCGGGTGTTATCTCTGCCATCAACATCTGCTCTTTACTAGTCAAATCGCTGCTTTGCCCAGTTGCCACCATTCATCCCTGCTACTCTCTTTTCCTCTTTCTCCTCTAGTTTCAGCTGCTTAACTAGTGTCAAGACGCGAACAACCAATCATGGAACTCTTCGTTTTTCCATGTCAGCTCTATAGTCAGGATGTCAGGTGTATTCTTGAATTTCTTTTTGGCTATTTATTTATGCCAGGAGCTCAGGCTAGATAACATTGCAGGTATTGTTGACACTTTTTTAGCTTTGCTTGTTTGCTTGCTTATGTCTTCGTGACGGTTCCTTCTTGAGTCTAGGGATGCTAAAACTCAATGACCTGGGAGGAGGTGGAGGAGAAGGAAAAAAATAAAACATAAATTACCACCAGCCAATTTTTACTTAGTGTTAATTAAGTAACTCAGTGTGACATATGTAATTATATAGTCTTCAAATTATAATGGTATGATAATAACTTGAAAACATATGGTTACTTTATTTCTTTGATAATTTAATGGATCTAAACAGAAGCAGAAGATACAGGTATGTAGGACTACGCCAAGTGTTTCTTTTCTTTTATAAATTCCACTTTAGATAAAAATTTTCATCCACAGATAAGAGAAATATGAATTATACCATTGATAGGTTGAGTGTTGAAATTGTGTTGTCCTCATTAAACTATAGAGCAATGATTGGTGGCCTTATATCAGCTAAAGAAGCCTTACATAGCAGAGTTCTAAGGATAATGGTTTTGTTTATAGACTTGAGTATATTTATATTGAGTAAGTTTCTAAGAGATGATAGATTAGAGCAGCTGGTATTTACAGAAAATAGGAATCAATTTTTAAAGTGACCCTTCTTTATAAAAAACTTATTTTTAAATAGATGAAAACATAAATTACCTAAATGCAGAATTATTAACAGCACAATAACAAAAAAAAAAATCTTAAAGTCATATTTGACCATGAGTTAAGCATGACCCTTAAAAAAGTCAACTTGACTCTGGCAACTATTAATAGGAAGGTTACATGTTAGAGCTGGATGTAATCTATCCACAGTACAGGATGTTGTCAAGGAACACAATATAAGAATACCGTGTATACGTTTGTTCTATATGTGTTTAGGAAGACACTAAAACGCTAGACAAGGGAAAAGAAAAAAGATAATAATTACATGTATTGATTTTAAAACACTGAGGAAACATCTTAATTTGTGTTCAAGAAGATATATGGCTCATTTTAATATTTTCTTATGAAAATTAGTTGAAATAATAGATAATAACAATTGACTTTTTAAATAATTAGATTTAAAAGAAGGTTCAGTACATTGTAGGATCTATTATGCTGGTAATAGACTTGATTTACTACTAGTTGCTACTTAAACGTTTCTGGAAATCAGCATGTGTTTATGGCGTTTTGTTTTGTTTTTAAAACAAAGCTACTAAACTAGTAGATCAGAGAAATCTAGCTATGATATACTGTTGGTCTTTTTCCTCAAACATGATCAGTCTCACAGAAGTTAAGATGCTGGAGAGTGGCACGTTGGGACAAATGGGCAGAGTAGAGTGATGGTGCATGGAGAGGGGAAAGGAGGGTAGACATGAGCTTCACAGAATTCACATTTGGTTCTCAGGTAAGTAGAGAAAGGAAAAGATGATGAAACAAAGATAAGAAAGAATAAGTCAATAGACTATAAAATTAGCAAAGACAATTTCAGTAGCAATGAAAGAGTTGGAGAGGTCAAGTAATAGGAGCATTTGCCCAGAGAGGGATGTTTCTGAATTAGGTCTCAGATATAAAGTAATTTCAATCAAGAGTCTCCTATCTTTATGGATGACAGAGATACAGGTGAGTAATCAAGAAACTACGAGAGTAGAAAGTTAGGTTATTATGTCCTCACCTTTGTTAAAATGTTGGTGAGAAACATTTCTTAAGAAAACCGTTCTTCTGTGTGTACCTGGGGTATACTTGACACTTGTTGCTGTTGGTGCCAGGGTGGCCAGGGCAGCTATGCCTTTAGCCTGAGCCCACAGTAATTCTCTCATGTTACGTATTACATCTAATATTTCTGGCACAGACTGCCCTACATGGTGGAAAAGAAAATTTCATTAATTTGAAGATTTTACTCTTCACAGAACATAAATATTTTGTCTTCATATGTGCTTCAATAGAAATTTAATTTTGTTCTAAACTTACCTATGAACTTGGAAGAATTTACAGTGGAATTGTCTTTAATTTTAATTTAATTTTTATGTTGACTTTCAAAGAAAGTTTTTGCTCTTGCTTATTTACCTCTATAATTTCTATTTTAACAAAAAAAGGAAGGAATAGAGATAGTTTTTGTTTGTTTCTTTTTTAGCATAGCCATTGAAAACAGTAGATACTATAATCAAGCCCTAATGTTTGAATGCTAAATGTCTTCATTTTATTTATGGCACCTTAGTTTACATCCCAACCGTATCGTAATCTTATTTCAAGGTGTTTGTAGAAACTAGTCAGAACTATAACCATTTGTTTGTGATCTAGTTATTTTTGTGTTTCATTTGATGTTTTGTTTGGAAATAGTTGACCCTTCAAATCTAGAAATAATTTTCATGTACTATTAAATTGTGTTTTTTTGGTTTTTTTTGAGCTGGAGTTTCACTCTGTCGCCCGGACTGGAGTGCAGTGGCCGCTCCCAGCCACCGCAGCCTCGACCTGCTGGGCTCCGGCAATCCTTCCGCCTCAGCCTTCCGAGTAGCCGGAATTACAGGCATGCGCTACCACGCCCGGCTGATTTTTTGATTTACTGTACAGATGAGGTCTCGCTGCCCAGGCGGGTCTCGAACCCACGGGCTCAGGCAGTCCACTCACCTCAGCCTCCCAAAGGCGCGGGATTACAGGCTGAGCCACCGAGCCCGGCTTTAAATTGTGTTTTAAGAGTTCACAGTCATAGGCTTTTTATAACTGGAAATGAGTTTGTAGCTATCGATAAGAACCAGTATTTCTCTGGAAACTTAAATGTGTACCTAGAAATTTTGAGCAGAGAATTAAAAGTGAGTCATTGAATTTCCGTTGTCTTTTCTTTGATACTTGAAATGTCACCATGCACCACTGCTTTTTAATGTTCTGTATAGTTAAGAAATAATGTCTGTGTCAGGATTTCTTTACATTTGACTCCATAACCTCATTTTTTTTTTCTTCAAAACACTGGAGAATAAAATTAGGGACAATTTGGATTTTTTCCCCCTCTTCACTTTACTCAGTCTCTTCAGGTCTCGAAGACCAGATTATAGAATGATGATGTAGAACTATCAATTGAGTGAGACAAATGCATTATTTTTAATGTGCTTTTTCTTAAATCCATTTCCATCATAAACTAGAGTTTATGTTTTTTTGGATATATTTTGATGCTGAGAAACTACTAATATTTGTTGTGGCTTATCTAGTAAAAAAAAAATCACAGGTTTTAGAGAAATATACTGTATACTTAAGAAACAGCAAGATGAGGTCAGGCGCAGTGGCTGTAATCTCAGTGCTTTGGGAGGCTGAAGCAGGAGAATTACTTGAGGTTAGGAGCTGGGGACCAGCCTGGACAACATAGACAGACACCCTTTCTGGAGGAAAAAAAGGAAAATTTTTTTTTAATTAGCTAGGTTTGGTGGTACAAACCTGTAGTCCCAGCTACTCAGGCGACTGAGGTGGGAGGATTGCTTAAGTCCAGAAGTTCAAGGCTGCGGTAGCTATGACTGTGCCACTATGTTCCAGCCTAGGTGACAGAGCGAGACCCCATTTCTTAAAGAGAGAAAGAGAGAGAGTGTGTGTGAGTACATGCAAAATGAGTTGGATACACATAAGCAGTAGTTGCTTTTCAACCAAATTTATTAATGACATTTTTACATTAACTGCACCAAATGGAATATGGTTTTGTTTATGGTTTGTGTCTGTTATGTAGAGATGACTAACAACTTTTTAACTTCCTGATAATTAATTTTCTAAATTTCCTCTTCATTTAGTGATATTGGGATTGGTCAGTCTCAAGATGACAGCATAGTAGGATTAAGGCAGACAAAGCACATCCCAACTGCATTGCCTGTCAGTGGAACCTTGTCATCCAGCAATCCTGATTTATTGCAGTCACACCATCGCATTTTAGACTTCAGCACTACTCCTGGTGAGCACCACCAGTACTGCCTTTATTTTCTTATAGTAATTATTTTCTTTCTAGCATAATGGTAATGCTATATGTATCTCTCTTGGTTTGGCATAGATTATATCAGATGCTCAGTTAGGACAAACCTTCCATTTCAAGCTTTTGGAACCAGTCATTTTTATATGTTGCAGACGGTTTTGATATGGCCATGGGCAAATTAGTCTCTCTGAACTTGTTTTCTCTTTCATAAGATATAGACACATAACCATGCAGTTATTACTAAGTCATATGAAGTACACAGGGGAACATACTATACACTGTATATACCTGTATATACTATATAGGCATATTTTGGGTCAACTTAGTGGACATTTCAAAATAATAAAGATTAGGTTTAAAATTTTCTTTCTTTGCTGCTGTTGTGTGTGTTGTGTGTTAGCAGTTATCTGTAAACTGCTCAGTTGTCTATAGGGGATGTGTTCTTGAAACATATCAGCATATTGACTGAATCTTTGAGGAGCTATAGAAAGGAAGATGTGAAAGTTCAGCATCGCCTTTTTCAGGGAGTTGTTTTCAGATTACTTTGCTTGATTGTGTTACCATACATGAAAATCCTTTCTACTTATGTGTGCCCTTTCTTTCCCCAGACTTGCCAGATCAAGTGCTAAGGGTTTTTAAGGCTGATCAACAAAGCCGATACATCATGATCAGTAAGGACACCACAGCAAAGGAAGTGGTCATTCAGGCTATCAGGGAGTTTGCTGTTACTGCCACCCCAGATCAATATTCACTGTGTGAGGTCTCCGTCACACCCGAGGGAGTCATCAAACAAAGAAGACTTCCAGATCAGCTCTCTAAACTTGCTGATAGAATACAACTGAGTGGAAGGTATACATTCTCTATCTTACTGGATTTCTTTGCCCTCCTCTTCAAATCCACATCAAAGTCTAAGAGATGAACACTTTCGAAGGGTTTTTTAAATGAGTAAGTGCCCTGCAGATGAAAAAGAAGTCTTTTTTTTTCCTTTCACCAAGATTTACTGTACCAAAGTAAATGTACATAGTCGACTGCTGACCCTCACAAGGGTCTCTTAAGAACTTGTGCAAGGCACTGTGGCCTGAAAGCTGTTACTGACTGCAAGGGTGCAAGCGGTGACTTCCCCTGCTTGCCCTTTGGGATACTGACTAACAGGATGCTAGGGTGAGCGTGATGGAAAGCCACACATTTCAACCCTGCTGTGCTCTCTTCTCCTTGGATGTGTACATTCACAGACACATTTCCTAACAATATTCTGGTGTCATTTGCTCCTGCATACCTAACTTTTCAAGGAGCTTCTTGTGTAGACAGAGACATCTATGACAATGTGGTTGGGTACATTACACTATGAAATACTTCTTAACTCTGAAACCAAACTTCAGTTGCTACAGAACTTGGTCCTTTGTTTCATAAATTCCTATATCACATATGTTAATTGCAAGAAACACAACCTGATTTTGTCATTCTCAAGTGATATTTTCATTGTTAGATGTATATAATTGCATCATCAAACCATAATAAGTGAAAGTTGAAAAAGAAAATGTTAAGTTTTGGCTTTCATATAATGAGTTATTTCCACACTGAAAATTAAGAACTTGGTGGCTCAGCCTGTAATCCCACGCCTTTGGGAGGCTGAGGTGAGTGGATTGCCTGAGCCCGCAGGTTCGAGACCCACCTGGGCAACTTGGCGAGCCCTCATCTCTACAGAAAATCAAAAATTAACTGGGCGTGGTAGTGTGCGCCTGTAGTTCCAGCTACTTGGAAGGCTGAGGCAGGAGGATCACCGGAACCCAGCAGGTCGAGGCTGCGGTGGCCGGGAGCGGCCATTGCACTCCAGTCTGGGCAACGGAGTGAGACACCAACTCAAAAAAAAAAAAAAAGAGTTCTTAAATCATACTTTTTCCTTTTTTTAACCTTAGAATGTCTCATTGTATTTGACTTTTTCATGTTATAGATTTAAACCATCATTTAAATTAATTCATTTAAAATGTGTTTTCTTGCGATCAACTATAACTTTCTTATTCTTCACTTATTTTTAATAGTAGTTTTAGTAGTTCAGGTTTTCAGTTATCATTTGAATGTATATTGTGTATCTATAATAATGGTGGAGTTCTACAAATTTCCATTGAGCTGCACATTCATAATTCACATTCATTATTCTGGAAAATCATGGATGGATCCATGTTACGGGTTTCATGAGTAGTCAAAGTGGAGAACATTAAATCTGTGAATGTCAGGCCCAGGGTATGTTTTCTGTCGTAAATGTTTGCCTTGGGGAAATATGTAAAAAACCAGTTTAGCAGGATCCCCACTAGCACCTCTTGTGTTTCTTCGTTGAAATTTTGCTTACAGAAAGCATCTGTCTACCAAAAAAACAAAAACAAAAAAGCCCATAGGCATGCTAGTTTCAACAAGTTGCTTAAAAAGAGAAAGGAACATCAGCCTGAATTCTCATGCCTGCGCTGGCATTAATAGTCATTAATCTATAGGAGCCTCTGTTTCCTGTTCTGATAAGAGGGATAATGCCTGCCCCACTTACCTGTAGAGTTTTCATAAAACTCTAAATATTAGCTGGGCTCGGTGGCTCAGCCTGTAATCCCGCGCCCGCGGGTTCGAGACCCGCCTGGGCAGCGAGACCTCATCTCTACAATAAATCCAAAAAAATCAGCCGAGCGTGGTAGCGCATGCCTGTAATTCCCAGCTACTTGCAAGACTGAGGCGAAAGGATTGCCGGAGCCCAGCAGGTTGAGGCTGCGGTGGCCAGGAGTGGCCACTGCACTCCAGTCTGGGCAACAGAGTGAGACTCCAACTCAAAAAAAAAAAAAATCTAAATATTTATAAGTTAAAATCTGTTTTAGTATTGTTCTGTCTGTAGGATCAAATAGAAGTAGATTACAGGTTTCTTGTATTTGAATAAGTAAGTAAACTTGAATTGAACCAATTTGGACCCATCAATAGTCAGATTCCTTCTTCACTCTGGAAAAATAGAGTGATGACCTGTGTCTGAGCTTTCCTGCTTTGTGCCTTAGGGCCAATCTCATATATGAACTGAAAATATAGCTAAAAGGGTAAAACAATTTAGAAGGGTAAAACAAAAGCAGGAAAGGAAAGGGGACAAAGGAATTCCAATTGTACGAATGGAATTCCATGGGGTCTGTTTGTTTCCATCGCCTACTTCTGTATAGGTGGTTCTGTGAGCCAGTGACAGGGACAGCATCTGCACGTTCTGTCTTGGTTGAAAAGAGTTCTTCCATCATTCGATTGTGTTCCCTCAAACTTTCCGTTATCTTTCAAGGAATATGATGAGGGTGCTGCTCAGGCTTTGCGTCTAATATGCTTCTCTTTGTCATAGGTATTATCTGAAAAACAACATGGAAACAGAGACACTCTGTTCTGATGAAGATGCTCAGGAGTTGCTGAGAGAGAGTCAGATTTCCCTTCTCCAGCTCAGCACCGTGGAAGTTGCCACACAGCTCTCTATGCGAAATTTTGAACTCTTCCGCAACATTGAACCTACTGAGTATATAGATGACTTATTTAAACTCAAATCAAAAACCAACTGTGCCAACCTGAAGAAATTTGAAGAAGTCATTAACCAGGAAACATTTTGGGTAGCATCTGAAATTCTGAGAGAGACAAACCAGCTGAAGAGGATGAAGATCATTAAACATTTCATCAAGATAGCACTCCACTGTCGGGAATGCAAGAATTTTAACTCAATGTTTGCAATCATCAGGTAGGAGCATATTTTTCTTAAGATTTGATTCAGTTTGCAGGTTAAAAATATATATTAATCCAGGAATACCATATAATTAGTATAAGTGCAGTAGGTTAGTTGGCATAATGAAAAATTCTTTTTCTCTGCATCTTAGTCTTAATTCCTAATTCAATCAATTTATTTTTATTTTTACTACTATTATTATTTTTGAGTCAGCATCTCACTTTGTCACTCAGACTGGAATGCAATGGGACATTCCCAACTCACCACAGCCTTGGCCTTCTGTGCTCAAGTTATCCTTCCTCCTCAGCTTCCCTAGTAGCTAGTGCACCACCACTCCTGGCTAATTTTTGTTATTTTTTTGTAGGGAGGAAGTCTCACTATGTTGCACAGGCTGGTCTCGAATTCCTGTACACAAGTGATTTTCTGCCTCAGTCTCCCAAAATGCTGAGATTACAGATGTGAGCCAACACGCTGGGCCCTTCATTTAAAGTCTCTTATATGCTGATATGGAGCCCAGAAAATCTATGTTCTCCTTTTTTTTTTTTTAAAGTTCTGTGACCTTTGGCATATTATTGAAACTTTCTGAACATCAATTGATTGCTCTGTAAAATAACAACACATTGTCCAGGTGTAGTGGTACAGACCTATAAGCCCGCACTTTGAGAGGCCAAGGTAGGAAGTTCACTTAAGCCCCGGAGTTTGAGACCAGCCTGGGCAACGTACCAAGACCCTGTCTTTATTAAAAAAAAAAACAAACAAACCAAAAAGACTAATACTCCAAAGAGTTGTCAAGAATATTAAATAATATATGTGGAGTTCCATATATGTGCAAAGCAGATGTTGAATAACATGTTAATTTTCTTATCTTTTAAGTGCTTAGGTTAAGGCTGGAAGAAAATACAAATAGAAACAGTTGTAAGTTGAGTGTGATTATTAAATTAGTCATTTTCTCTGTCTGGGAGTTTGGTCATACTCTTATTACTTTTATAGCTTTTGTTTTATTTTATTAGGCCAGGGTATTTGCCAAGTCTGTTTTATAAAATTACTGCTATGGACCAAGCTGTGCCCTATGTATAGATAACAAAGCATCAATACTTATATTCTAATAATTTTACTAACAGTGACCAGATAAGGAGAGAGGGTATGTAGGGATGAGAGTAGTAAAACTCCTAGGTTGGACCCAGACCCTACTTCCAGCTGCCATTCTCACTACCGAGGGTTAAGATTAATAGTTTCTTATGCATCCTTCTATAAATTGCTGTGTATATAAAGGATATACATGAGGTGTTACATGTCAGTAAATGATCTGTACTGTTTTACTCCCTTCATAAAGGGTCGTTTGATTGTATACCACTTTTCTATTTCTCCTCTCAGTGGCCTAAACCTGGCACCAGTGGCAAGGCTGCGAACCACCTGGGAAAAACTTCCCAATAAATACGAGAAGCTGTTTCAAGATCTCCAAGACCTGTTTGATCCTTCCAGAAACATGGCAAAATATCGCAATGTCCTCAATAGTCAAAACCTACAACCTCCCATAATCCCTTTATTCCCAGTTATCAAGAAAGATCTCACATTCCTTCATGAAGGTAAATATAAGGTAGAGAATTTCCATCTTCACTTGTAGACTCAGAATAGATGCCATGTAATTTCCTTTTTCTTCTGCTGATTACAGGAAATGATTCAAAAGTAGATGGGCTAGTCAATTTTGAGAAGCTAAGGATGATTGCAAAAGAAATTCGTCATGTTGGCCGAATGGCTTCAGTGAACATGGACCCCGCGCTTATGTTCAGGACTCGGTGAGTGTGTCAGTGGCATGTGTGGGATTAGAGGAGGTTAAGTTTAGAGCTTCCCGATAAGTGAGGGAAAAATATGACTATATTTGTAGTATGGCAGAAATTATATTAGGACATGCCAAGGATCACCACTGAGCTCTAAATTGGAATTAATGTCTTATTCTTCATCAAGTGTACTTTTTTTTGAGTTGGGGGTCTCAATCTGTCACGCAGGCTAGAATGCAGGCACAATCAGGGCTCACTGTAGTCTCGACTTCCTGAGCTCAGATGATCCTTCTGTCTCAGCCCTCCTAGCAGCTGGGACTACAGGAATACATCGCCACATCATGCCTGGCTAATTTTTTATTCTTTGTAGAGATGAGGTCTCGCTATGTTCCTAGACTGTTCTCGTACTCCTGGGCTCAAGTGATCCTCTCGCTTAAGACTCCCAAAGCGCTGGTATTATAGGTGTGAACCACTATGCCTGGTCAGTTTTGACTGTCAGTAAAAACAGTCTGTCTTTCAGATATTTCAAATTTTGCATTAGTCACAATGATTTGCTTCTGATTTTTCAGAACACTGACTTGTAGAGCTAAAACTCATAACTAGTAATATGAACTAAAATATGTAAATAACCCAAAATTTATTGTCTCAATATCCACGCAACTGATTTAGCTTTCAGTGTAGTCAAAAATGTTTAATTCGGTGAGGCAAGCAGTTTTTTTTTTTAACAGAAAATTTAAATATATTTGTCTTTTGAGCCAGAGAAATATTTCTGATAAAGTATGTATGAGGTGATTATGCAGTTTAATGTTTGTGGGCTTCTAGCACTGCTTATCCAGAAGTCTAGTCCTGTCTTTCTGAGCTTGTGATCTCTCTGTCTCTCTTTCTACACCCATGCTTCAATCTCCATGGCTCTCACTTACAGGAAGAAGAAATGGCGGAGTTTGGGGTAAGTGGTGGAGATCTTGCATACCCACACACTGTTCTTATTCTGCTCATTGCATTGTTTTCTTACCTACTATATTTTCCAAAGCTTTGCATTTTTTTCTTAACCCTCTTGCTCTAGCAGAATTTCAGATGGCAAACTGACTTCAAGTTTAATCTATTGGGGCTTTTGCTTCTGAAGTCATGGTCCATGAGAGCTGTGAAACGATTGATGATTGTTCTGGGGAACTACAGATGAGGCATATTTCTGAGCTCCCAGAAAGATTTTTAGAAAATACTATTTGTGGGTCTTGAAATGGGAACAATCCAAAGGAGGAGGAGGGGAAGAAAGCTATTAGAAGGAAAAATTGTGCAATTAAAATACTGTTGCACAAATATGTGAGAAGTAAATATGTATAATATAAGAGGTGCCCCCAGGTGTTAAAACCAATTTCTTTTACAGCTCAACTAACTACTATTTTCATTCTCTATAAACCAATCCTTTTTAAGAATTCTTAACAATTCATGTGCTAAATAGTTTCCATATGTATATGTTTACACTTGCATGACTGTTTTATTAACAGATTGACTGTATTACTTTAAAAACTCACCACATTCAACTCAAGGAATAAGAAAACAATTGTGAACATTGTAGTTAATATTCTTTAGACCTATGTAAAACATCCTCTTTGGAAGTAAATTTAATGTTGTAAATTTATGATCTGAGCTGTGTATTCTTGCATGAGCTCTTATATATAATTATTATTTGTGCCTTCTATAAGAAAACCACCTTGAATGCTTCCTAGAGGCAAAATGTAGAACTTACTAGTTGGAACAGAACAGGTTGCAAACATACTTATTTATATGCATTTATAGTACTTTTTTTTAACTAAAACAATTTTTAACCTGTAATATTCTATGTTCCTTATAACAGTTTATTTACTGGAATGTGGCATGTGACCTTTTGAACACAGAATATTAATATAAATCTTAGCATGTTTTAAATAGACAAAATGGCCCCATGTTGAGAGTGAACTGCATATCTGCCTTTTCATCTTCCAGGTCTCTCAGCCAGGGTAGTACAAATGCAACAGTGCTAGATGTTGCTCAGACAGGTGGTCATAAAAAGCGAGTACGTCGTAGTTCCTTT
The DNA here is from genome assembly GCF_000164805.1 of Carlito syrichta. NCBI lineage: Eukaryota > Metazoa > Chordata > Mammalia > Primates > Tarsiidae > Carlito > Carlito syrichta. Next base: position 85,525 of record NW_007074615.1, on the reverse strand, counting down.
CTCAATGCCAAAAAACTCTATGAAGATGCCCAAATGGCTCGAAAAGTGAAGCAATACCTGTCCAATTTGGAGCTAGAAATGGATGAGGAGAGTCTTCAGACGTTATCGCTGCAGTGCGAGCCAGCAACCAACACATGTGAGTTTCTCTCTAAAGCGGCTACAGCATTTAGAGTACAGATGAGTGTCTTGTGCTGTGGTATGGGTAGTGACAAAACAGGGCTTGGTGCAGAGGGGCCCATGGCAGTCCTAAGGTGCACTAGCTTTTCCCTTGAATGCTGTTTTTGAGCATCATGTGGCACTGCACCCAGTCAGGCCATCTTGTCCAACTGGATTGGTATGGAGAGGATGAAATCATGGCCCTGTCCAGAGTGAGTGCTGCTTTAGTTTCATCCCGACACAGCCAGTACCCATGCAAGGAACACATGGTGGATGTGGCTTCCACTCATGCCTTGTTTTCTCACAAAGTTACTCCCAATGTGACAAGCAGCCTAAAGGGGTTGGGGGCTCCCAGGTCAGGGGAGCACACAACTGAATGTGCCAATGGCCATTCACAACCCCCTCACCAGACAATACCCAGCAACAAATCCAGCTACCACTTAAAGCAGTAATTGTGGTCCACACAGCTGTGTGGACCACAATAACCTAATGCATAGATTCCTAGAGTTTAAAAATCTGGCCAGTTTGGAAATGGGACGGTTTTTTTAAATCTCTATCTCTGTTTTTTTTTTTTTCTTTGTAAGACAAAAGCATTTTTCATATATGTTTGGGTCTTCTATGGGCAAGTTTGATGATACTGTCTTTAGAATTTAAATGTTAGATAATTTGAGAAGATTTGGATTATTAGATTTTTCCAGGACACTATAAAAGCACTGTGTGTCATGGTGAAGAGCTTGCTGTATGGAGTCAGAGTAGTCAGAGTTCAAATCCTATTTGTTCTTCTTGCTAGTGAGGTGACCTTAGGCAAGTTCCTTGCACTCCCTAATCCTTAGCTTTCTTCTGTGTAAAATCGAGGGAGCATCCATAGGTCATTGAGTTGTTTTGAATATTAAGATACGACATATATAACATTTAATTGTCCTATTAAATTGGTTTGCCATCTGACTACCACAAAATGTATACTCAGTATAAAACTCAAGCAGTATTGGCTATTGTTTACTTACATAGACATTTCTGCCTTGGAGGAGCATGTGATAATAAATAGATTACAGTTAATAGCATTTATGAGATTAAAAATTTAGAACATTATGGACACTGTCTTAGAAAAATAATTCCTGACTATTTTCCTGTTATGACTTTCATCATGTATTTGTGCTTTTATATACATGCACATAAATAAAACTATCCATGATTTTCTATTTTTAGTTTTAATGTGGTATTAAATAGTCTAGTCATCTTTTGAGATTGCTGATTTCATAAAGTAAATACCTGTGTCCTGCCATGACTCTAATATTTTCTATAACCTGAGTCTCTCCGCCCAACCCAATTTCTGTCTTTTATAAAGGCAACAGAAAAAAAGATGAACGTTTTAGTATTCTAACTGCAGAAAATGCTCATGCGGTTCTAAAGTTACCTTTTGCATAGCTACTAACATCTTAAATTCTTTGTTCTATTTTCAAACCAAACAACGATCAGTGCCTAAGAACCCTGGTGACAAAAAACCTGTCAAATCCGAGACCTCCCCAGTGGCTCCGAGGGCAGGGTCGCAGCAGAAAGCACAACCCCAGCCGCAGCCCCAGCAGCAGCCACCACCACATAAAGTCAACCAGGGGCTACAGGTTCCTGCTGTGTCCCTTTATCCTTCGCGGAAGAAAGTACCAGTAAAGGATCTCCCACCTTTTGGTAAGTGGTTACATTCATTTCCTTTTTGGTGCTATTCACCATGTTTTTCAGATTAAGTTTTTAAAATGTCTTGGATAACTTTGTCTAATAGACTTGATTTTCTCTGTTTTTATCATCTCCTAATAAAACATGAATACTCAGCAAGTTCAGCTTGACTTTTACCCGTGGAAGAGGTTTTTTAAAAAATATAAATAATATCTCATTTAATCATGCTCATTTGTTATGACAGGTGTAATGGAGAAGTTATGCATTAATTTTTAATGAGTATAGAAGATACTTTGTTTATATACATTATTTAAACTAGTTTTTTTCTTATGACCAATGAATTGCTAGAATTTGAGCAGAATATTTAAAAGTTACCTGGCTTGGTGGCTCAGCCTGTAATCCCAGCACTTTGGGAGCCCACAGGTTCAAGACCAGCCCAGGTAACTTGGCAAGACCTCATCTCTACAAAAATTAGCCAGGCGTCGTAACGTGCACCTGTAGTTCTGGCTACTTGGAAGGCTGAGGCAAAAGGATCGCCAGAGCCCAATGGGATTATGACTGAACGCCTCTAAGTCAGAAACTTGCCCAAGGCAGAAGGATCGCCAGAGCCCAGCAGGTCGACGCTGGGGTGGCCATGAGTATGCTACTGCACTCCAGCCTGGGCAACAGAGTGAGACTCCAACTCAAAAAAAAAAAAAAAAAGTTTAGTGATTTGTCTGAAGGTCTTATTTGTTGGACCACTGATTCTGTAACTTGGGGAGAAATACAACTTATTCCTAAATGTTAAGGAGCTAGACCATGCTGCTTCTTCCCTTTTAAAAGTTCGGTCCCTTTATGTAAGTGGCATGACAAAATAATTTTTCATAATGTACTGCTTTTTTCTATGTATATAGGAAAGGAAATGATGTTAATATAATAAAAAGAAATTCATAAAAATAGATAGCAAAGAGTTTACTTAGATAAAACTGGAAGTTTTAAGTTTCTATATAATGACAACCTGTGCCCATGAGTTGGCACAGCTTAGTAGCTGCCTCACACACTCTCCCCTGGTCCACAGGGCCCTGTCTGTTTAGCTGGGGAGTGTGAGGAAGGAGCACCTTTCCTTGACATGATTCCCCTTCAGGTATTTGTGTGGTTTCCCCATTAGGAACCAGCTGAATCCACTGTGTTCTTCATGTGCATAGACTCCTAAGTCTCCTGCAGTCTGACTGCCGTCTCCTTTTTATGCTGAACTTCTGTGTGAATGATTATCAGTCTTCATACTAGCTTAAAGGCAGCTTGTTAGTTGTATCTAGTATGCAGGTATGCCTGAGTATAAAGCTATATTCCCCATTTTCCCTAAGAGAATAGCTCTCAAAATGTTTTTAGGTTCATTTAAATTTATGAGCTTTAGAAATGTGAGTGAAATATCATATGTCATCTTATGGTACCTGTTTAGTTTAACATAAATATTTAAGGCCAGATTACATAAAATATTAATTTAGAAGTTTTTTCCCCCACTGCAATTCATGAAGTCATTTTGTTCTAAACACTTACTGTATCTTTTACATGGGTGTCATTGACATCACTAGAACCCCTTCTGAAGTATCTAGCACAGCTTTCTTTTTTTTTTTTTTTTTTGAGTTGGAGTCTCACTCCGTCGCCCAGACTGGAGTGCAGTGGCCGCTCCCGGCCACCGCAGCCTCGACCTGCTGGGCTCCAGCGATCCTTCCACCTCAGGCTTCCGAGTAGCCGGAATTACAGGCACGTGCTACCACACCCGGCTGATTTTTTTTATTTATTGTAGTGATGAGGTCTTGCCAAGTTGCCAGGCGGGTCTTGAACCCGCGGCTCAGGCAATCCACTCACCTCAGCCTCCCAAAGCGCGGTATTACAGGCTGAGCCACTGAGCTCGGCTCTAACACAGCTTTCTAAGGCATAACATCTTCACATCTATCTACGTTGTTTCAAAGATAGCACTTAAATCTATGTGTGACATTGGCCTTGGAAATGTTTTCCAAATCAAAACTACTCATTTGTGTAGATTTAATGTAGTTGGTATATTCACATATCCTGTGTATATTAGAATTTCTACATGTAATCAAAGCATTGCTTTAAAATTGATTTTTTTAAAAAGATTATATTAAAATAGAATCAGACTTGCTTACATAAGGTGAAATGCAGGATTAAGTCTGTTAAATTTTTTTTTTTTTTTTTTTTTTTGAGTTGGAGTCTTACACTGTCGCCCAAACTGGAGTGCAGTGGCCGTTCCCGGCCACCGCAGCCTCGATCTGCTGGGCTCCGGCGATCCTTCCGCCTCAGCCTTCCAAGTAGCTGGAATTACAGGCATGCGCTACCATGCCCAGCTGATTTTTTGATTTATTGTAGAGATGAGGTCTCGCTGCCCAGGCGGGTCTCGAACCTGCAGGCTCAGGCAATCCACTCACCTCAGCCTCCCAAAGGTGTGGGATTATAGGCTGAGCCACCGAGCCCGGCTAAGTCTGTTAAATTTTATCGACTCCTTTTTAATGGATTCTGTTAAGTCTGTAACCATGTAAAACTAGTGCTGACTTGTAGTTTCGGGCTATTGTTCTTCCCTGAATCTCTTTGTTCGAAGTAAGGTAAATGAGAGTGCCTCATAAAATATGAGAGGCTTTATTTACAATATTTTTACATAACTCCTTTATTTCTTATAAATTTTTTTTGAGGGGATATCACCTTACTTTGGCACATGTAGTTCTTCCCCTCCATTCTGATGCTATTAGATCCTACACTTCTTGCTGGTGCACTTCCTTCTTCTGAAACCTTCCATGGCTTCTGTGACACGTTGCCTTCTCTCTTAACCTCATGGAATTTCTTAGAGCTCTTTCATTCACTTTTCCTAGTTAGTTCCTGTTAGTTCTTGTCTCTTTACTTTTCCCCCTGAGCTAACGTATCCAGCAGTACCAAAATATCTGTTTCCATCAAATGTGAATTCTGATAATAAATTTTTCCAGCTGTGCCATTTTCATCCTAGATTTAGATGTTTCCAAACAAATTATCCGTTTTTTTCTTTATTGTTGCTTAAGATGTTATTGAATAAAGATGGCAACTCCTTTAAGGTTTAGAATCTAACGTAGGCCAGATGTGGTGGATTACACACCTGGCCTGTAATCCCAGCACTTTGGGAGGCCAGGGTGGGAGGATCACTTGAGTCTAGTAGTTTGAGACCAGCCTGGGCAACAAAGTGAGACCTCATCGCTACAAAAAAAAAAAAAAATTCAGAAAATTAGCTGGATGTGGTGGTGCACACTAGTAGTCCCAGCTACCAGAGAGGCAGAGGCAGAAGGGTCACCTGAGCTTAGGAGGCTGAGGGTGTAGTGAGCTGGGATCTGTGCCCACTGTACTCCAGCCTGGGACATAGTGAGAACTCGACTAAAAAACAGAGAGAGAGAGACTGGCAGATATCAGTCTGAAACCAAACTGCAGGTATCTCAGGCCTTACTATTTAGATGAAGAGTACAAAGAGCATTAAATTGTATATAGGTTGAAACTCGATATAATAATATTAAATTGTAACACAGAAACATTTTTTAGTAATTAATGTTATTTCTTCTCAGTCTTGAAAATACATATATAAGTATTTTCTTTCTTTTATAGGCATAAACTCTCCACAAGCTTTAAAGAAAATTCTTTCTTTGTCTGAAGAAGGAAGTTTGGAACGTCACAAGAAACAAGCTGAAGACACGATATCAAATGCATCTTCACAGCTTTCTTCTCCTCCTACTTCTCCACAGAGTTCTCCAAGGAAAGGTAGAACTAGATTACTTATTGTTTTCCCTTATTGAAAGTTATACATTTAAGCTATAATAAATTACATATGTTGAATATTATAGTCATTTAAAATCCTTTCATATGTAATGTCCAATGGATTTTTTTTCCTCAGTTTATAAATTTGGAAGAATTCTGGTGTTTTTTTTAAATGTTGATCTTAGAGTAAGTGATATCAACCCTTTGCACTTGAGACATCTCACAGATCACCTACCAGCAACTGGACCACACGTTTTTACAAAACAGTGAAAACAAATCACTTCATGTTAAATAGTATAGCATTGGAACTAATTATTTTATTGTAATGGAACTTGACTTATAATGGAATTTTGGACACTGAGGAACTTATTGATGACAAAAAAATAAAAATTTTATATCTTATATTTTTCTAATGTGTGAAACAGTCACTGACAGTCATTGCTGGTTCATGGATACAATGTTGTGCAATAATAATTTGTTGGACAGCTTCCACCTGGTGTTTTTTAATTCGAGCAGACAATGCATTCTTGTTTTCTTCCTCCCACATTGATAATATGTAGTTTATTGTCCAGTCTGTTGCTCGAAGACAATGTGGAAGGACACACTCGTGATTCTTGAAAACCTCTTCTCAACTGATTAATCATAAGCTTGACAAATTTCAAATGGGACATAGATTTTTTTTTTTGTCTTTGAATGGAAAACTTCAGGGAAACATACATTTTTGAAATATTTGCATTGGCCAAATTTTTCTTATATAATCACCAGCACTCTTTATGTCCCCTGATAGGGAACATCCACGTGTTTTGCTAGATTTATAATGTCCCATCAGAAGTGATATCTGAGTGCAAAGGGTTAAATTTACAACTATATGAAGCCTTTTAAAAATACACATAAGTGCCGGGCTCGGTGGCTCAGCCTGTAATCCCGCGCCTTTGGGAGGCTGAGGTGAGTGGATTGCCTGAGCCCGAGGGTTCGAGACCCGCCTGGGCAGCGAGACCTCATCTCTACAATAAATCAAAAAATCAGCTCGGCGTGGTAGTGCATGCCTGTAATTCTGGCTACTCGGAAGGCTGAGGTGGAAGGATCACCGGAGCCCAGCAGGTTGAGGCTGCGGTGGCCGGGAGCGGCCACTGCACTCCAGTCTGGGCGACAGAGTGAGACTCCAACTCAAAAAAAAAAAAAAAATACACATAAGTTTTGAAAAATTGGTTATAAATAGGGAAATAATTATTTTTATATTAAAATTTGTCCTAACTAAATTTGGTTATTGTTATATATAGAGGTCTTTAAAAAACATGAAAAACTAGCCAGTGCTGTGGTTCATACCTATAATGTCAACACCTTGGGAGGCTGAGGTGGTAGGATTGCTTGAGCCCAGGAATTCATGACCAGCCTAGACAACATAGCAAGATCTCATCTCTACACACACACACACAAATTAGCCAGGCATGGTGGCATGAGCCTGTAGGCATAGGCCCAGGCTACTCAGAAGACTGAAGCAGTAGAATCACCTGAGCACAGGAGGTCGAGGCTTTAGTGAGCCATGTTTGAGCCACTGTACTCCAGCCTGGGCAACTGAGTAAGACCCTGACTCAAAAATAAATAAATATATACATACTTATGAAAGATTAATCTATTCCTGATTTATTTTTTAATTGTATTAACACAGGTCTTGATTGCCTCTTCTGTTACTACCTTGTTTTATTTTTAAAAAGAGACTCCATTTTAGGCAATCGAAGTCTCTCCTTATGTTGATACGTTCATGTATAAGAGAGTAGATAACCTTCTGCCACATAACTCTCCAGGTTACTTCCTCCTCCTACCCTTTACCTAAAAGGATGTCAGCCAGTACTAAATGGCTAAAACCTAGTTTTCCGTAGAAAAAAATGATAAGCATTTTAGTATTCTAAATCTAAGGGAGTGCTTTACTAGAGGAAATACTTCCTAGAGGAAAACCAAAAGGGTAATAAATTGTTAAATTTCACTGGCACAAAAATAATACTGCTGCTTTACTTGTAGATATTTTGGACATCTGTGCATTTTGTGTGGGTATTAGTCTCTACTGTCCTTGTTAAATGGATACATGTACATTCTTTTCTCGTCCTGTTGTTAGGTGGCAGTGGCAATCAGCTGAGATCTTTTGGCTCCGGGCAGTTGGACTTAACCAGTTCCTCCTCTTCTCTTGGAAGTGAGAACAGTAACAAGAATAACAATGCACCACGGACCTATGGGATAGGTGGGGTTTATAGAACCAAAACCGGGGTGGGAAAGAGAGGAGTCATCTCATTAGTTAACGAGAATGGGAGGATTCCTCCAAATGGCAAGTGCTCCACCTGAATGATGATTTTTCAGGAGCTTTTTTTTTTTTTTTTTTTTTGAGTAGACTGTTCAGGGAAGCCTTTAAATCTTGTCTGTCAGAACTTGCAGTGTGGTTTTATAAAAAGACATTTCATAGATAAACATGCTAAATCTCATCAAGACCTGTGCAGCCTTTAAAAAAATAAATCAGGAATTGCTAGTTACTGAAGGGAAGGGAACATAAATTGACAACATTTAGATGCTCTAGATTTTTTGTTTTTGTTTTAGGTAAATGACATTGAAAAAATTTGCATTGTATATAATTATATAGAATCAAGATTTAAGTAACATGAGAGCCTTATTATTGTAGGGAAGAAAAAAAATGAAATAAAATTCCATTATTCTTTGAAAGTTATTGTTAGTAACAGAGGAGAGTTAAGAGTCCTTTCAGACCAAGAAATAGATATCTGTGTAGACATTTTATAGTAGTAATCTGGGGGAAAATGCACATTACATCCTTCAAAAACAATAGGCTTTTATGTGGTTCTACTAACATTAATGTTGGGAAATCAAGTGGCAAAATTCAAAGACATCTTTGAGTCTTATTTCTTGTTCTTTTTGTTTATACATCTACTTAAAATTATAAATATAATACAAATATTTCCAGTTGAATTGTACCATGCCATACTTAAAGTTCTGAAAATTGAAAACAAGATTTTTGACATTGTTTGCAGTTTGGAAGAAAACCATACTTTTAAATCTGAACAATTATTCTTCATAGTTTCTTCTACGTAGACTAACAGTGTAATTTATAGCTAGTAGAACTAGAATAGTTAAGGTAGTACCTTGATTTCTGCATCTTTTTCTGGCTTGTATAACAGTGTTTTCTCCTCCATAAACTTTAATTAAGCAACTTAAGCTTCATTAGGGTAAAAAATTTACTTTAACTCTTAGACACCTGGTCTCGACTTGTAAAATCAGTTTTTTCCTCTTGCTTGAATAATGATATCTGTGTCTGCATTTTATTTTCGCTTCTATCTCTGTTTTATATTAGAAACCTAGAGCGTCTAACATGGTTGTGTTTCTCATGCAGGCTATACTTTGGCTCCCAGTGGCACTGTGGATAATTTTTCAGATTCTGGTCACAGTGAGATTTCTTCACGATCCAGTATTGTCAGCAATTCTTCTTTTGACTCGGTGCCAGTCTCGCTGCATGATGAGAGGCGCCAGAGGCATTCTGTCAGCGTCGTGGAAACAAACGTGGGTGTGGGCAGGCTGGAGAGGCGGACCATGATTGAACCAGATCAGTACAGCTTAGGGTAGGAGACTTTTCATATTCTTTTACATTTTACATTTTGCTATCTCTCCTTTAATAGTGAGCCCTGTCTCCAGATGTATATTTTTATGTATTTTATGTAATGCCTAAGAAATTTCTCCTGTCCCAATTCTGATTTTCACAATGTCTAGATTAAGTACCATGCTACTTGTATTGTAGAGACTGCTTTTTAAGCCAGGTTTAGTCTTCATTGGAATACAGTTGTCCTGTGCTGATGGAAGAGAGTGACTTTGGGATGCATCCTAGTTCCTTTGTATGAGCTGCCTTCCTGAAATAATCAAATTATACTGAACCATTTTTAACATTGATAAGGAAAATAGTTTTGGCATTCTTTCCCCCATGCTTATTTTATAGAAATGACAAAAGTGAGAAACTGTCAGACCCTGCCACTGCAGTTCAGTGCCAGTTCCGTCCTCTTTCTGGGATGAAAGTATATTGCCTTCCTGGGAAAAAAAGACATTTAGTCTTACCACAGGTGAGCTAGTTAACAGTCTTGCTTCTTGTCCTTTTTCATTTCTCTGATCATGTAGGTCCTACGCACCCATGTCCGAGAGCCGAGGCCTATATGCTGCAGCTACGGTCATCTCTTCTCCAAGCACAGAGGAGCTGTCCCAGGACCAGGGGGATCGTGCCTCACTTGACGCTGCCGACAGCGGCCGTGGGAGCTGGACGTCATGCTCGAGTGGCTCCCACGATAACATTCAGACGATCCAGCACCAGAGGAGCTGGGAGACGCTCCCATTCGGGCACACTCACTTTGACTATTCTGGGGATCCTGCAGGTTTATGGGCCTCAAGCAGCCACATGGACCAAATCATGTTTTCTGATCACAGCACAAAGTATAACAGGCAGAATCAAAGCAGAGAGAGTCTTGATCAAGCCCAGTCCCGAGCAAGCTGGGCGTCTTCCACAGGCTACTGGGGAGAAGACTCAGAAGGTGACACAGGCACAATAAAGCGGAGAGGCGGAAAGGATGTTTCTATTGAAGCTGAAAGCAGCAGCATGGCGTCTGTGACCACTGAAGAAACCAAGCCTGTCCCTGTGCCTGCCCACATCGCGGTGGCATCGGGCACTACAAAGGGACTTATTGGTAAGTTTGAAAATAGGGGATTTGTCATGTCTGGATGATGGCTAACTTATCCCAAAAGTAAAGCTATGTTGTTTGTGGTTCTTGTCATCATTTTGTCTGTTGTGTGCAGGGCTTCCAGATTAGAATGTGTTCAGGCCTTAGAGATGAATAGCGGGGAAGAGCCCGGGCATCATGGTCAGGTACATGCGGATGTATCCTGGCATGGTGTAACACGCAGCAAATTCCAGCTGTTGGGATCAGTCAGTTTCATTCTGGATATTATCTCATCCAGCACCAGAGAAGCTGGGAGATGCTTCTGTTTTTTCTTTTGGATTGTAAACAATCAAGAAGGATGCCCATTTCATAGGGGAAGAATTTTTCATTAATCGAAACCATTTTAAATGTTTTATTGTTCTGTTTTGTTCCCTTGTGTTTACAACTTCATGCTTTGCATATTTGAAAATCTTCACTGGTTTTGGTTATGCAGACAAGTTTTTCCTGTGATTATTCTCTCTGCACATGATTGACTGAGGGAGAGGGTGCTGGTAGATAGTGTAATGACCATTAGGTATGGGCTCAGAGTCAGGCACTTGGGGTTTGAATCCCTGTCTTGCCACCCTACTAGCTTTGTGACATTGGGCAAAGTACAGAACCTCCTGTTTCCGTATCTGTAAAATGAGCTTCATCATTTCTGCTTAGTAGGGTTAGTGTGAGGACTAAAGGAAATCTGGGCAAAGGATTTAGAATGGAGCCTAGGTCGTAAATTCATAGGACTATACATGAAAGACATTGCTTCTGTTTCTGCTGTAAGGGTTCTCACATTCCCTCAGTCCTTTTGGGATATACTCTCTTTGGCATATTTCACATTTACATAATTGAAGTATAGGAATAGATTATAGATTATTGAGTAAGAAATTCTGGAATATAATCATTACAGACACGACTTATATTAGTAGGGAAATTGCAGTTATTCTGTCGTGTAAATAGTCATGGGTGGATATCAAGTTTAATGTCCTTTTGGGAAGAATAAGGAGAAAGCAGTTAACATATATTCTTAGGGTGGACTTTTTCAGGTGCTTTCCTATAACAGACTAACACTCAGAATTTTATTGCAAAAAAGGAAAATTATTTTTTAGTTCCTAGCAATTGAGTCTAGAAAGTTTCAGAAAATAAACCTTAATTTGTGCTATTTTCAAGAATTTTTTAAAAAACATGTCTAGAACTGTCAGATGTGGACGGTACATTGTATTTAAACTTTTTTTTTGAGTCGGAGTCTCACTCAGGTACCCAGACTGGAATGCAGTGGTACACTCACAGATACTGCAGCCTCAACCTGCTGGCTCAGGCAATCCTTTCGCCTCAACCTTCCAAGTAGCTGGAACCACAGGCGTGCACGCTATACCCAGCTAATTTTTTGATTTATTGTAGAGACAAAGTCTTGCCAAGTTTCCCAGCTAGTCTCGAACCCCTGGGCTTAGGCAGTCCTTTCTCCTTTGCCTCTCAAAGTGTTGGGATTATAGGCATGAGCCACTACACCTGGGTTATTTAAACTTTTAATGAATTGGGACTCATTTGGAAATGAGTCTGATAAAGAAATATACCTAACTTTTTTGCCTTCTTTCTATAATTTACAGATTTCATGTTCTAGGTCTTGTGCATCAATAAAAGGATTTTAAGAAAAATAAATACCTTGTAATTCTAGTGTTGTTAATTGGCATCCTTTGTGCTGCTTTTCCAAATTTATTTTAATTCCATTTTCACAAGTGAAGTCCTAAAGACTTCACAATCACAGAAACTGATTCTCTGCCTGCTAAAGGCACATGCCAAGCAGAGATGGAGTAGCCTAACTCATCTCTAGGCAGGGGAAAGGAGGAGAGGGGAAGTCTTACCAAGCACTAACACACGTGTTTCAGGTGTAGAATGAGGCACCTTTTATTTTCTTTCTTTAATTTTTCCAATAAATCCAAATAGTAATAAGTGTTAACCTTATTTCTATTTTATAGTCATAGACAAGTTTAAATGGACAAGTAGTTCATTTAAAGAAAAAGGAGCTTCGATTACTTAGTACCTTCTCTCACCGATTATTCCACCACGAAGTTATTCTAACCATCCAAACACAGATGGTTAAAACATTATAGCTGAACTTTTAGTGAACTGGGACTCATTTGGAAATGAAGGTCTGGTGAACTGCCATTGTGAGTCTTTGGTTTAGTTAACTTCCATTCTGTGGCCTTCCAGGCACCCGTACCTCCATTCCATGCTACACAAAATCACTTTTGCCACTACACTGGCATGTTGTCTTACTCATTATTTTTCTATTTTTAATAAACATTTGTGGCATGAAATATTCTTCTGACAGATAGTTAATGACTGGTCCATTGTTTCTACTGCAGCACGGAAGGAGGGCAGGTACCGCGAGCCCCCGCCCACCCCCCCGGGCTACATCGGCATCCCCATCGCTGACTTTCCAGAAGGTCATTCCCACCCAGCCAGGAAACCTCCAGACTACAACGTGGCGCTTCAGAGGTCCCGAATGGTCGCCCGCTCCTCCGACACAGCCGGGCCCTCCCCAGCTCAGCAGCCACATGGGCACCCAGCCAGCGGCAGGCCTGCAAACAAGCCTCAGTGGCACAAGCCAAATGAGTCCGACCCGCGCCTCGCCCCCTACCAGTCTCCAGGGTTTTCTACCGAGGAGGATGGTATATATCCATAAATGTTCTTAAAGCCTTCAAGTTAGATGTGTCCACTTATGCTGCCTCTCGGGGCACTTCTGTTTTCTCAGCATGGTGGTCAGCTGTCTCTCTCTAGCCATACACAAAGAATGTTTTATATTTAGAGTTCCAACTTTAGGGTGACAGCTCTTGACTGCTTTCTTTGTGTGTGTGTGCCCCCAAATGGCTTAAGGGTACCCAGGATTGCAGAGGGAGCCACTTGTAATAATGTATGTACCTGACTGGACTTCTTTTCTAATTCGCACTTAAATTGAAGCGCTTCTGAGGCCCTATCTTAAGGAAGAGAAATCTCACATGTTTGTGCTATTTTTAAGAATTTTTAGAAATACCTAGAACTGTCAAATTTGGGTGCTTATATTTGAACTTTTAGTGAATTGGAACTCTTTTAGAAATGAAAGTCTGGTAAAGAATAGACTTTCTCTATAACTTTACCTTCTTTCTACAAATCTACCTGCCCCCACCCTTTTTTTAAGTTCTTAGTTTAACAAATTTTATTAGACAATCATAGTAAAAAAGAACATTATAACTGAAAATGACTTACAATCCTACCACTTTCAGGTGGCTACTATTAACATTTTTGTTATATATCCTTCTAGACTTTGTTATGTGCATCTGACCGTATGTTATTTTTTAATGTCACATGCTATCTTACTTTTCTCAGTGAATTTATTATTAACTTTCTGGCCAAATAAATGGTGTGTATCATTTTAATGGTGTATATCATTTTAATATTGTATATACATATTCAAATAAATGTATATACTTTTTTAACTCTTCCCTCACCCCCCCATTTTTTTGTTTGTTTGTTTTTGCTTTTTTTTTTTCTGTTGTAAATCGTTGGCTAGAAAAACAGAGAAGGATTTTAAGTGAACTATTCTAAAAAGATTAACTAGGATATTTTCATCTGGCACGTCCATGACTGTATTCTCCAAGAAACTGCTTGCTTGTTCATTGCCTGTTTTTTTCTCCCCTGCTGTGTGTGCAGAAGACGAACAGGTTTCTGCTGTCTGAGGCGCAGGCCTTGCTGGATCCAGCACGAGCCACCGAAAGGAGAGCACAAGAAGATGTCCCTCGTGTCGGGGCCTTGGAACTCACATTCTGAGGACGGTGGACCAGTTTGCCTCCTTCCCTGCCTTAAAAGCAGCATGGGGCTTCTTCTACCCTCTTCCTGTCCCCTTTGCATGTGAAATACTGTGAAGAAATTGCCCTGGCACTTTCAGACTTTGTTGCTTGAAATGCACAGTGCAGCAATCCCGAGCGCCCACTGTTGCTGCCTGCCACATCCCACAGTACCATTCCAGATTCCAAGATCATCGCAGCGAGGTGATTTACTTTGGCTGCACTTCTCCCTGCCTGGAAGGATTTTTTAAAATCTTCCTTTTAGATTTCAATCCAGTCCTAGCACTTGGTCTCTCATTGGGACAATGAGAAAAGCTAGCCATTGAACTACTTGGGGCCTTTAACCCACCAAGGAAGACAAAGAAAAACAATGAAATTCTTTTAGTACAGTACTTGTCCACTTGTTTACAATGTCCTCCTGTTTTTTTAAATGAGTTTAAAGATTGTGTTCAGAGAGAGTAAATGTTATATCCATTTAATGATTACAGTATTATTTTGAACCTTAAGTAGGGTTGCCAGCCTGGTTTCTAAAAAACCAAATATGCCGGACAGGGTGTGGCCACACCAAGATGAGGGGAAGACTTGGCTTGCAACCCTGTCTTCCTGTGTCCTTCTGGCCTCGCCCGTGAAGTGCCCTATCCTGGAAGTATAAATGTTAGCCAATTACTTAAATACCAAGACACCTCATCTGCTCCTTCCCCAGGGGGTGGGGTTCTTCTGTAAAACTGTTTGCACATGGCCAGGGGAGGGAAATAGGACCCTTGTGTCCTGTCTGAGCCTTATGGAGGCAGGACGGTGTCATTTGAGGGTGTGTCCTGCTCCATCAAGATGGATGGCAAACCCCACTCTTAAGTTATGTTTCTTTGATTTTTGTTAATTTAGAGTTTTAGGTTTTGTTTTTGTTTTTAAGAGAAACGTTTATAACTGGATAGCATTGCAGTGAAAGCAGCTTGGGATGTTGGAGCTAATGCCAGCTGTTTTTCCTGCTCTTTCAAGACAGCCTCCCTTTATTGAATTGGCATTAGGGAATAAACAAGCCTTTAAATGTAAGGAAAGATCAAGCACCTAGTGAGATACGCCAGCCTTCGCCAGGCGGTTGGTCGCCAAGACTGACTCCACGCTCTGTGGACACTGCATGAGGAAGGCTCCGGGGAGCACCCGTCTGCTCACAGCTGCTATTAACCCTCTAATGACTGAAAAGACCCTCCACTCTATTTTTGTGTTGTTTTTGCACAGACTCCGGAAAAGTGAAGGCTGCCAATCCGAGTAGTACTCAAATGTGAGGAACTGCTGGTCTTGGATTTTTTTCCATTAAATTCAGCTGATCATATTGATCAGTAGATAAACGTAAATAGCTTCAAATTTTAAAAGTGGAATTGCAGTGTTTTTTCACTGTATCAAACAATGTCAGTGCTTTATTTAATAATTATCTTCTGTATCATGGCATTTGTCTACTTGCTTATATATTACATTGTCAATTATGCATTTGTAATTTTACATGTAATATGCATTATTTGCCAGTTTTATTATATAGGCTATGGACCTCATGTGCATATAGAAAGACAAATCTAGCTCTACCACAAGTTGCACAAATGTTATCTAAGCATTAAGTAATTGTAGAACATAGGACTGCTAATCTCAGTTCGCTCTGTGATGTCAAGTGCAGAATGTACAATTAACTGGTGATTTCCTCATACTTTTGATACTACTTGTACCTGTATGTCTTTTAGAAAGACATTGGTGGAGTCTGTATCCCTTTTGTATTTTTAATACAATAATTGTACATATTGGTTATATTTTTGTTGAAGATGGTAGAAATGTACTATGTTTATGCTTCTACATCCAGTTTGTACAAGCTGGAAAATAAATAAATATAACATAAAGCTTTGCCTATATTCTTAATGAATCATACATGCTTTTGGTTCTTGAAGTGGAAATGAATGCCTTTGGTCTCACTGCAGCAGCAGGTCCTTGGGAGGCTGAAGATAATTAGCTTTTGGGTTAGGAGAAACTGCCCAATCGCCTGTTTTAGGTAGCTTTCTGTTGACTCCAATAAATTAGTATCATTAATGTTAGCACCAACCCAACCATGTTCAGAATCCGGTGTTTCTTGAGGCTCAGTGCAAAATGAAGATGAGATACAATATGTTTGCATCACATTTGGCTCTTCTCAACCTTTTTCCAATAAGAATCTCTGTGGGACACCCTGTTTTGATTCCTAGTATCCATCCTGAGAAACAGGACCTGATAGAAATTTTTTTTTTTTTTTTTTGAGTTGGAGTCTCACTCTGTCACCCAGGCTAGAGGACAGTGGCATGCTCACAACCACCCCAGCATCGACCTGCCGGGCTCAGGTGATCCTTTGACCTCACCCTTCCAAGTAGCTGGAACTAGAGGCATGTGCCACCACTCCCGGCTACTTTTTTTATTTATTGTGGAGATGAGGTCTCACCAAGTTGCCCAGGCTGCTCTCGAACCTGTGGGCTCAGGCAGTCCTTTCACCTTGACCTCCCAAAGTGTTGGGATTATAGGCATGAGCCACTGCACCCAGCCAATTCTGGGCTTCTAATGAGTATATAACATTGGCGTAACTGTGAGTGCTAATGTGTGGTAAGTCTGAATAATACTTTAGTCTGTCAAACAGGCACTTATATTTTAAAAGGTAAAATAGCAGCATGTTGAAGCATATTTTAAAATCAGTGACTTGTGTTTTATCCTCAAGCAGGCATTGCTAAGAGTTTTACCTTGCAGTCACTGGGAAGTCTCAGAAGTTGGGGTGGAAGCAACTGAAAGCACATATGAAAGCAGGAGGGAACATGGGGAGGAGTCGGGAGAAGAGTCCTCAATGCCGAAGGGCACATGGCCTCGGCACACTTGAAAGTCTTCGAGGCTTTGGTGCTGACGAGTGGGCCAAGGGCATTGTGCAAATCAGGACCACTAAAGTGGTCCAAGTTTCCATTCCAATAGCCCCCACTGTACTTTTTAAAAATGGGAGATACCGCATGTGGACATGTGTAACTGTGTGTCACCTCTGTCATCTTAACTGTCACAGCCCTTACCCAGGGACTCCCTGATGTTGTCACTCAAAAACCTTAATTTTCTCAAAATTCCTCAAAATATTAAGAATCTCATGTTTTGGAGAATGGCCTCTTCACCATCAGTTTTTGTCTTCTGCCAAAAATAAGAGAAAATGACTGATCACTATGGCTTGATATCCTTTTATGTTTCAGGCTACTTCTAGGTAGCATAAGCCTTGTCTCCAAGGCTTTCGAGAAATAAGTGTTTGCCAGATACAACAGCAGTGCCAGGGTTCAGTCTCTGTTGTGTGAATAACAGGACTTTGCCAGGCTTTGGAAATATTGAAGAATGTTTTAGTGAACATCTAATGCTCTCCACCCTAATCAAAGAGGCCAAAAACACTGCGTCTACGTTTTCATCCATGCGTGCTGGAACCCTCAGAAGATCTTCCTCAGCTTCAATTCATTTTCCTGCTGTTGGGAGGTATGAATTTTATGCTCATGTATGCTTTAATATATTCTCTCTCCAGTTCACTGATAATCCCATCTCAGATGTGCTTGAGTGATGCAAGCTTCTGATGTGTGTATCAACCCACCTCTCAGGTCTGTATTTCCCAATGCTGACACACTGCACTCATGCCAGAGAAAAATAGGAAATGCTCGAGTCCTTGGCCCCATGATAATCTGTGATTTTGTTATTTTTTTTTAAAACAGCTTACTGGAAAATAAAGGTCATGCAGTGGCTGAGGGGCCAAGGTATTGATTGGGGAGGTCAAGTTTGCAAAGATTCACTGGGTACATTTTAGTAGGAGTTTGTTGAAAGAGGAAGTAGACAGCAACAGAGGCTGATAGGATGCTTTCAAGAAAAATTTCAAAGTAAGCAAGTACCTATTTAAGAGTGAGACAAAATCACTGACTGGAAATGAAAAATAGGTTGTGAATTGCATTTTTCTCTCTTTAAAAATATTTTTATTTGGCTTTTGTGCAAGTATAGTGACTTGTAAAATTTTTTTATCATTTGCCTAGATTTTCTTTTCTTCTTTTTTTTTTTTTGAGTTGGGAGGGGTCGCACTCTGTCACCAAGACGAGAGTGCAGTGGCACAGTCGGCTCACAGCAGCCTCAACCTCCTGGGCTCAAGCCATCCTTCCATTCTAGCCTCCTGAATAGCTGAGACTATAGGTGCTTGCTACCACAACTGGCTAATATTCTGATTTTTATAGGAATGGAGGTCTCCCTATTTTGCCCAGGCTAGTCTCAAACTCCTGGAATCAATCTTCCCACCTTGACCTCCTAAAGTGCTGGGATTACAGGTGTGAGCCACCACACCCAGCCTGATTCATTCTTTCATGTCATTGTCCAGGTTGCAAATCACTAAGGACAGGCCACTGTGTATAACCAAGCTATTTATAGCACTATAAACCCTTAAATGATATTCCTAAATGATAGAATTTGTAAGGGGGGCACCCCCCAAAACTCAGAATTTATTGATAAAAAATTGTGTATTACATGTTTAAACTTAAGCCACTTTCAAAGTACTCTTCTATCAAGCACCTTTTCCACTGCTCAAAACAGTTTTGACCTCATCAATTTTGATGCCTTTTAGTGCTGCTTCTGTTTTTTTGTTCCACCTCTTCCACATCAGCAAAATGCTTCCCTTTGGGGACTTTTTTCATCCGGGGAAACAAAGGTTGCTCAGGGAAAAATTGGGTGAATAAGGAGGGTGGGGAATAGGGGTCATGCTGTTTTTGGCTAAAAACTGCTGGTGTGGGCAGGTACACTTGTAAATCACCCATCTTGAAATGGGCAGCTATATTGAAAGAATCTCCAAAAAAAAAAAAAAAAAATCCACTGAATTTGAACACAGCCTCTCACAACAATGCTAGCTGGTCCACTGATGCTGATGGGTTCTTAGAACACTTACCTAAGTGGGGGAAGCCTGTACTAAAAAGGGCTGCCCTCCAAAAAATAATGCCAGGCTTTTATGGTTCCCCCAAATGGTCTTCGATCAGCTGGGTAGATTTTATAGCGCTTTAGAAGATGGAAAATGTGGAAGAAACAAAATAGCCAAGCAGACCCAAAGAAGTAGGATGAAGAGTCAATTAGGGAACATGAGTGGGAAAGGGCTTAAGCCACAGACCCACAAAATTACAATCATGTGTTTACATGTAAAACTCGGCCCAGAAAAAGGCATTGAAATTTCCAAAATTTGCCTCAGCTGGGTGCAGTGGCTCATGCCTATAATCCCAAGAATTTGGGAGACTGAGATGGGAGGATTGCTTGAGGTCAGGAGTTAGAGGCTTCATTGGGTTATGATTGCACCACTACAACTCCAACCTGGGCAACACAGCAAGACCCTATCTTAGATAAATTAGATAGATAGATAGAACAATTGAACTACCAACATAGTGAACCCCAATTCAGGAAGGAAAATGAATATTCATCAGAATGCTAAAGGACACCCCAGATCTCAGGGAGAAGACAGGTGAATAGCTCTTATGATGGTGCTCTGCAGAAAAACGTGACTGTGACCCTGGAATGCAGGATGAGACTGAAAACTCTCCTCTAAGATGCAACTTCTAATCAGGGATCTGCTTAGCTTAGGCTACAAGAGAACACCTCGTATCTCCTGGGGCCTGGAGGTGCCTCGGGGGAGGCTGATAGTTGACAAGAGTGAAAGAGACCCAGGGAAGCCATAGGTGTACACCAAATGGGTGAGGAGGACACCAGCCATCGTCAGTTTTGCAACCTGGACCTTTTCGGCAAGCTCCAATGAAGAACCCCAGCCTCCATCCTGGACCAGCTGGGAGTGCCCCTGTAATTCTGAGGAAAATAAGCCCCCCTCCCACTCCTGCACAACTGGGAAAGCAGTATAAGTGATAGGCCCGCAGGAGAGACCTCACCCCTCTGCATTTGAATCAGCAGCCTGAGCGACAGGAGAGTTCCTGATCCTGTGGTTTCTCCTTGGAAGTGAGAGCTGAAGCCATGGCAAGCTCTGTGACCCAGGATGGGGCTGCAGGTGTCAAGTCTGTAGTGGAAGTGTGCGTCCTCAGCACCAAGGATCAGACAGCCTCCATTTCTACTCACCTGGATTAGTAGCCTAAGCTGCACCCCCTCCCACTTCCTGGGCAGTGATCCTTGCACATTTAGACCCTCTGTGCTTCATGCCCAGCATACCCAGTCACCTGGAATAGGAGTCTGAGCCACCCCAACCCCTGGAGGTAGAGTCCTTGGTGATGAGCTGCTATCTCTGCTCAATATCCAGACATACCCCAGGTACCTGGAGCTCCCATTCTTCTAGATTGGGAGCTCAGGCCTCCCTCCCGTTCCTGAGCAGAGAACTCGAGGCAGCGAAGGTCCCCTGACTGACACACCTCTGGGCACTCGGAGGCTGCACACCAGACCCAGCCTTGGAGTGGGTGCCTATGCCTAACACGGGTGGACCCATAAGGTGGTCTTGCCCTGAATGGCTCCACCCATCTTGATCCTACCCTGCCCGAGGCTGAACTAGGAACAGAGAACACAGTGCACTCCACAGAAGAGCTCACTGCTGAGACAACCAACAGTCGGCTTCTTCCAGAAACAAGGATCAAGAAAATACCCCTCCCCATCCACAGTAGCCAGCTCTTATACCCATAGTGCCACCTCCTAGCCCAGAGTGAATGATGCATCACAACAGGTAATTTGCTGACACCAGTACATACCTTTGAGAAGCAAGTTAAGCCTCCTGAGACCCCTGCAGCCCCAGCCTCACAGGAAGTAGTGGGCCAGCCCACACCCCACTACATAGCTATTACAACCAACACTTGGGAAAGCCTACATACTCAGACGATCTATACCAAAGGAACTCCTACAGATTAGCCACCATAGTTCATCCAGATGAGAAACAGCCAGAGAAACAACTCTGAAAGTATGAAAAAACATTGTATTCCCCTTCCAAAGGAGCACACCAACTCTTCAACAACAGAATCTAACCAAAATGAAATTTCTGAAATGTCAGATAACAAATTCAGAATACTGATTAGAAAGAAGCTCAATGAGATGCCAGATAAACTGATAACCAACACCAAAAAATTAGCAGAACAATGCAGGAGATAAAAGAAGAGATTGACAACATTAAAAAAGACAGAACTAAAAAAGTCAATGGTGGAGACACAAAACAGTACAAAGCTGTAGCAGTAGGCTAGTACAAGTGGAAGAAAGAATCTCAGAGATTGGAAATAGATTCTTCAAACTAATCCGGTCAGACAGAAATGAAGAATAAAAAATTAAGACGAATGAGCAAAACCTACAAGAAATATGAGGCTGTGTAAAGCAACCAAGCCCATGGACTCATGGGCATCCCAGAGGGAGAAGTTAAAGTTATAAGTATAGAAAATATATTTGGGCCGGGCTCGGTGGCTCAGCCTGTAATCCCATGCCTTTGGGAGGCTGAGGTGAGTGGATTGCCTGAG